>NC_135874.1:12373038-12528038 GCF_031162955.1 Sander vitreus
TTTCCATCCATAACTGAAGGTGAGAAAAAATGGTGAATGATGGAGACTTTAATATGGCTCCTCACACTGCAGGAGCTTACTCCTAGCAGTGACAAGCCAGACTCATACACTCTCACCCTTGTGGCAAATACCGCAGCACAGTGCTCGGAATTTTCAAATGCTCACTATTTACAAGTGACGCATTTCTCAGTAATGTGAGGCTCTGCTGATTTTGGGTCAGCTGACCTGTGGTGTACAGAAAAATGGAGGATACCTCCTCTGGGAGGGCATGTCGTGCTACCATGCACAAAAAAGATTTGCCACTTACCAACAGGTGAGAGATTCCAGTCATTTTTGCCTAATGCTTCAACCTCTTGTTGCCATAGCTCCCTGAGGCAACATGTATGTTTAAGCTTCCACATCTTCCTGTGACAGACCTGAAGAAGAAAAAAGGGCTGAGAAAGATGTAGTTCAAAGGGTTAAGTAAAATAATGAACTTTGAAACAGGCCTGCTTTGGTGTTGTGTACACCACAATACTGAGAGATGTTTTCAACAGTGGTTTAAAACAAACCTGCCTCACTAGCAAGCAAGGCTCTTAGCGAGGCCACTATAAAACAAAGAATCTCCCGCAGTGTGCAGCATGATAAGCATGCAAACTCTGCTGCCCATACTTGGCCGATCACACACTTGCATCTATCCATTTACCAAAACCAATTATTTTTTCAATCCTGCACCTGATACTTCCCCCATCAGACTGATGCAGCAGGGACAGAGGAGTTCTAAAGAAGGGCAATGGGTGGTTTGGGCAGTGCTCCTCTGAATGTGGGGATGTCCTTTGTAGCCATGGGTTGGTGTGATCTGTGGGTTGGGAGAGGCAGGCGTCATGAGAGGCAGGGCAGCTACTCTGCCTTTCTTCCCTCCCTGCAGTAAAGGGTTTCCTTTTAAAGAAGCCAAATGTATCTCCTTTCAATTAGGCATAATTATGTCACTATAGTTCATTTGAGCCCACAGATAAGATTGGACAGGTTTTAGGATTTCAGCTGAGCTTTCACACAAATATCATTTAACATCCTTTTGTCTGGTTTTAGGAACGGTATGAATGACTACATTTTTGTGCGTTTTCTGTCTGTCTCATTTTGCGGGTTTTCACCCCCTTGACTCAATTCAGAAGCTACTCTACTTATAATAATCTTTTATTCTCTTTAGCACACATGGCTCTGAGTGAGTAGTGTGGTACTATTAGTGTTTGTCTTAAGGCATTTCTTGAAACAGCATATTCTTTTCACTCTAATTGAGGGCTAGATTTATAGGACTGAGCATAGCTGCCTCAGTAAAAAACAATTACAGATAAAGAAAACATGCTATTTTAGATGTTTATCAATTTTAATTACCACCATTAAGATAATTGGATAGTTGTTGATTTGTTTCCCTCTTGTTCTATCTTTCTGTTTGTCTGTTGCCAGGATAGCATCAACATATTATGAAGTAGATTTGCACAGAATTCTGTTGAAAAGTTGTGGAATGCGAAACGTAGAACTGGTTATCTTTTCACACTTATTGGCCAGACTGTGTGCCTATCAACAAATAAAGCTGTCTGTTTTCCAGTAATTTGGTTTAATGGTAGAAGGGCACAGACTACTGAAAAACCACCGACAAGGACACTCATGGAGGTGTGTGTCCTACTGGGTGCCATTTAATCTGTATGTGCATTACTGATGTATATGTTAACCAGTCCACAGTGATAGCTGCTGCATTCATGTTTGCATAGTATGCAATAGTCATGTTGCTATCAGACCAAGAAACTGAACAGCCAGAAGTGAACCTCATATTAGAGTACACTGCCAGTAAGGGTGAGGGACTGTTAAGCCAAAATTACCCTCTCCACACATGCGCAAGGGGTCTGCAGGAGTCCACGTGATGTAAATGCCTTCATCAGTACACGTAAGCTCTGTGCGAACATCCGCATACAGCCAATTTTTCCCGCCACTCCGCTACAAGTATTAGCATAGCGATCTTCTGCAAGTGTGTGGAATGGGTTCTCCAAGCGGGTAGTATAAACAGACCTACTGCTGGCCCGTGGGGTCTGTAGCTGTCCTTGTTTTGAGTCCGTTCCAGAGTATAATCAAAACTTCATAGAGTGCATCTGTGGAAGGGCCAGGGTCTGAAAGAAAAGGCAGTCCCTGCTACTACCGAAGCTATAACGATGCACTGTGTACGACCCCCAGACTAGATTGATCAATAAGTCACTGCAATGAAGTGGCACATTGATTACACCAATGACAGGGCATTTACAGGTTTAATCCATATAATGAGTGTAACCTTTTTCTTTTAGCCACCTGCTTTCTGCCTGGCATGGACCCGTCCACGGCCAGCAGGGACAAGAAAGGGGGTGGGAGCAGGATAAGATAAATTACCAAGTGCATACTGTGTGTGTGTGTGTGGTGACAGTAGGACTAGTGGTGGTTCATTTGCGGATTGTAGTGAACGCAAAGGCTCATTAATCTGAATAAGGAGATTCAGGTATGTGGGTACTGTGCTAGTGGCCAGTTTGTAGGCGAGCTTTAGCTTAAACCTAATGCGAGCAGCAACAGGGAAGTGGAGTGACCTGAACTGTCTTTGGCTGGTTAAAGACCAGAGATACTGCCGCATTTTGGTCCATGTGGAGTGCGGTTGGGTGGGGATGTTGTAGAGAGAAATGATGATGCAGAAAACATAGGGATAGTAAGGAGAAAATATGTGGAGAGAAGAGAGCCGTTTATGTGACACCTGGGCCGGTGTTTGTGTCACAGCTGTAGGTGAGATAGTGGTGCAGGGGGAGGATCATCATCACCACACATTCGCATGCAGTGAAGAGAGGCCACCAATGATTAATGTGTGTCATGGGTAAGTCGAGCCTCTGCAGTCTCTTTAGCATTTACAGTGTGTCCTCCTCCTCTCGCCTTCACAATCCTTCCCGAGCCTGAACAGCTTCTTCTGCTCTTTTCTTATGTCCTTTTGTAGCAGAAACAGCTTCCTCTCTCTGACATTCTTCTCATGTTTGCCCACAGTGATATATTTTCTTACATACCCATAGTTTCTTCTTGCCATACAGTAGCTGAAAACTCTCCTTTCAGTTATTTTCAACTTACTTACTTACTTACTTAACCATGCTGTATCTCGCCATCATCATTTTTGTCTCCTTCTTTTGCAACATGGCTCTAATGCCAATTAACATAAATGACATACATTCCAATTAACCTTCATGCTTATCAGTGAGTGTGTGTGTGTGTGTGTGTGTGTGTGTGTGTGTGTTTCCCACTGTTAATGCTTCTCAGGGTTTCTGATCAGGTTATAAGACCTTTTACTCACTTATTTTATCCACTTACTTTTTCTTAGTTTAACATATTTACATACAGTAATAATGAATGATCCTCTAAAGGGGGTTCCAGCATAATTCTAGTCTTTGCTCATTTGATTATCACATTAAGACATAGTGTGCTAAATATAGTGCATTTCGTCTTAGATCCACGTTTTTAAAGTGAAAATAATAATAATATTAACAATACTCACTGACACGAGCACTGACTTAGAGCGTGATTGTGTGAAATTGTACTTTGTTTAATTGATTTTGTTTGTCATGAGTGGATTTTGAGGGACAAAGGGTGGTCGAACCACATAGAATGTTGGATACTGTTTAAATATGTATTTAGCTGTAAAAAGAGAAACCCAGAAAATTAGAGAAACAGAAAGTGGGAAACAATCTCCTCTTGTCTTGTCTTAGCTCTCAAAAAGCTGGCTTATTTTTATGGCATTTATAGTCTTTTTTTTGTCCATTTATTGGGAGTGAGTAAGCGTGACATAATGGGATATCTTTAATCTCGGACCGTTCAAACTATCATACAAGACAAGTAAATTATAAAACAAATAGCAAAAATGAAACTGGATTTTTCCTTTTAAATGATTAGGCTGTCTGCTGAAGACATCACGGCATGGTAAATGTTCTTCCCCGTGGATGGCTGCAAAAAATGTCTCTGGGGCACAAAGTGCTTCCAGCTCGTTGTCAAGGGAATATTACTGCAGTGTTGTGATGTGTTTTTATTCTGTCAGCCTCCTCCCCGAGGGCAGGAGCCCCTCTCACAACTGTGCTGTCTGCTCGTTCACTTTGGCAGAAAGTCTTCGACATATACAGTACAACGCATAGACACGCTGACACAAACAAGCACAGACACAGATATGCAGATATACACAGAAACCAACGTACCACACACACACACACACACACACACACACACACACACACACACACACACACACACACACACACACACACACACACGCACGCCATCACCTTCAGAAAGTAGACTACTTGCAGCCGGAGCCAAGTTAAATGCTGCTTTGCCAGTCCATCTCTGTGTCCCCTCCCTCCTCTGCCCTCCTCCCCTCTCCTCATCTCTTTGACTCCCAAGGACAAGGAGGCCCACTGTACAATGGGACACCATTTATCACCCCAGGAACAATTACTGGAGACATTTCATTGTCAGAAATTTTCAAGCCAATTCTTCCCCCCATCTCTCTCTCTTTATCTTCCTCCTCCCGCTCTCTTCCTCTGTCTTCCTTTCTAGCCCTCCTGCCATCCCCTGCTTTATTCTCCCTTCCTCTACTCTGCCTCTTTGCATGGCTCGCGATGAGCTCTATTGCAGGTCAGACTCCCATTAGCCCAAGCCCATCACTATAGATTACAGCACAGAGGCTGTATTATATCTCATCTAAAGGCCCTGACAGACTTTTCTCCCTCTGTTTCTATCAATGGGATACTCTTTTTTTTCTCAAGGAAAGGCATGGAAAATTGCCTCTGATACTGTATCTCCACCCCTGTGCTTTAATGAAGCCTTTCAGCATGGCGTGGTGTGAAGGGGAAGGAAGAAAGTCAGTTGTCCAATCTCTGTTTGATCACGCATGCAGGCCCAGCCTCAGTGAAGCACAGTAGAGCAGAGCAGGGATGGATTTAAATGCCAAATCTGTATCAGAAATGTAATGTGTTACTTTGCTTGGGCTTTTTTCCCTGCCACAGTTTTGGTTTGCTTTTTTAAATGTGTGACTCCATGTCTGCACAACTGCATTTTTAAAAAGTGGGGTAAAATAAATGTTATATACTCATGAGTCACTTGACGCTGAAAGCCTTCACTGGAAAAGAGAAGGAATGAACCATACAGCTACATTACGTCACCAACTGAAAAGGTCAGTCTTTGCCTCCTTCGCCCCAAACCGGCAAGTCTGAAACTACTGCATTCAGCTCTGGACTGACTGACCCATGCTTTACCTCTATGCTACTTCAACTTACTTACAAATATGTCAAAACTGAACTGAAGCCCTGAAACACATACTCTTTTGTTTAGGTGGCTCCTGTCCTCGACTTCGTTTTTCATTGCATGTCACATTTGTTTCTATGCAATATTTGGTTTTGACGCGGCAGTGACATGCGTGTTAGCAGATAAGCAGATTCAATCATGTGTGAAGCAGCACCTCTGGTTGCCTGCATAGCATCCTTGACATCCATCAGTGCAGAATAGAAATGGGCTTTTAGTGTCAAATGTGCTGTGATTTATCCGCGAGTGCTGATATGATCACTATTGATATGATCGTTTTTAATGACTAATGCCATTTGAAAAGTGCTGGGGTCTGTTTTGAGACATAGAGGGTAAAATACCTCTCCCCAGTACAGTGCTGTGTTCCCCTGCTGTGATAGCAGCAGGTCTAAGTCAGTTATGGAATCAGTTATTGAGCAAATGTGTGTCCAGTTGCGTCACTGAGCTAGTTGGTAGGAAGACCCCAAGGCAGTGCCTGAGGCCTTATGGGTGGGTTGTACATGTACTTGGCAGTCTCTTAAGTGTATCTCAGTACTAGCCCACAGTTACAAGTTAAGCCACATGTTCAATTTACACACTAATGCATACACAGACACAAACACATGTATTCAAGCACTCACATGCATACTTGTGCAACTCATGGCTGAGGGGGTTAAAGGATGCTTTATGTTATCAAAGTTATCAAAACAAATCCTTTCCAAAGCTCTCTTCCAAAAATCTGGTTCAGTTTTGTATATTGTTTTGTATATATAAGTGTGTCCTGCTATGCTGTTAATATGGGGACTGTATGGGTTCATTGAGCAGCCGGCTCTGCCTGTGTCGACCTATTTCTATTAATTGTTCTTACTGAGTGTATTGCCTATTTTCCTACAGTATCTGCTGCAGCAATAAAAGAATATGAAACTATTCAAGTTTAAATGTCAATTTTAGACAATTAAAGTTTACTTTACTTTGTGTATATTTGGTCCAATAATTGCTGTAATTTCAGTTTCATTGACACTTAGTATTTGTCTCTGTGGGCATGCTGGGTGCAGGTCAATAGAGCCTCCATAAACATTCACACATTACAGTCGCTGTTGTATTTATCACATACAGTAATTTGTGTTAGCAATGTTATTGGCATGTTCGTAATAAAACTAGATTATTGTAATTTTAGGTAATTTAATCTGTCTTTCTTTCGTTTTTCTTTAGCTTTGTAATATTTTCTTACCAGCCTGCTCTTCCCTGTTTGGGGAACAGACTTCATGTTTTAAACTGCCTATTAGTTTGTAAACTACCTGTATGTAAAAGCATCTTTATGGTCCACTCCTGAGAGGCATGGCTTGTTGGTACTGTATGTGTGAAGGTGGGCCAAGGGAACAAAAGAGGATGGACAGGGGATAAGAAGAGAGAAAAAAGGGCCACTTAGCCCTAGGATCCACAGCTGGTTTTAGCAGCAGCCAGACACCCTGGGGAACTCTTGGAACATTCCTACAGGTGTGTCTCTGTAATAAGTCTGCTGACATGGGTTAAAAGGGCCAGAGAGATAGACAGAGTTATAGATCTGGCATGCCTATACAAGTGAGTGGAGATAGAACTGACCGTCTGGTGTGTACACTGAATACTGAGAAGAAAAAGACAAAAAATTTAGTACAGGCTGTTACATTCAACACTGCTTGTTCATATAGCCCACAGTACTTTAACTCAAGTGGAAATTTCCAGTATTATTCAGTGAAACTACCTTAACCTTTAGGCAGATGTAATACCGAAGTTGCCAGACAGTGAAGATGGGTTTCGTTGCAGTGCTGGCTTCCTTGTAGCTCTTTTAATTTCCAGTCAGCAACTGAATCCAAGAATAGACACAAACCACAGACAATCCATACAGAGTTTAATATCACTGGGAGGGCTACAACAATGATTTAGAACCACTAAATAGATGCTCCACATAATCAACTTTGCATATTTGATGTGAGGCGCTCTCCAGAGTGGGCTAGCTTTCAAATGTAAATTTTGCCTGCAAACTTAAATCATTTAGTGCATTTTACTTGAAGCATATCTTTGACAACAATAAATCACGAGGTTGCTGCATCCATTAGCAAATTGGCTCTGCAGTAGATGGAGGAATAAAAGGAGAGAGAGGCAGAGTGAGAGTGTGCGGCAGGCAGCGGTCTTTTATAATCAACAGTAACAGTTTCAGAGCTATAGTAGCCAGACACTGCGGCACACGGACACCCATAAACCTCTGGTCACATACATCACAACAATAGGCCCATTGATTGGCTGGCCAGGACAGTGGGTGGGAGTGATGCATGCCACTATCAACTTTGAAGAGCCTCTGTTCTTTCTGTGATCCTGTCACACTCTTAACCCGCTCCGTGTGTCTGTGAGACGCCCGCGATGGATCTTTCAATGAGCGTCCTTCGTGCCTCACAGTTTGCAGCCAGCACACACTCGCTGTCTGCCTCTGCTCGCCATCTCATCCCCATTCTGTCAGTCTCTCTCTTTCTCTTTCTCTCTCTCTCTCTCTCTCACACTTTGAATAACTGCAGGCTACAGTATGTCCATCCTTTTAAGGAATATGTATCAGACAGAATAGCCGGTGCTTTCATGAGCACAAAGAGAGAGACAAAAGGAGGAGAAACGGGGCCAATTAGAGGCCTGGAGCTAGCACTTCTGATACTGCTGGTCTTGACCAGATCACTGTGTATGTGTGTGCGTGCGCGTGCGTGCGTAGCAAGGTTATTATAGTTTTGCATTTTTCATTAGTTTTTATTTTTATTTCGTTTTGACTTTTTGTTTTCAAATTCAGTTTAGTTTTAATTAGTTTTTAAAGCGGGTTTGCTAGTTTAGTTTATTTTTTGAAAATGCTTAGTTTTAGTTTAGTTTTTATTAGTTTTAGTCTTTTTTTGTAATATGGGTTATTTGTCGGGGGATTCAAAAAGATCAGAAAAAGTATTGTGTAATAATAACTCAACAAAAACATCATACAATTTTAGAAATATGTATGTATGTATTCAACAATAACACCAGTACATAAAATGTAGCCTACATATGGTCATAAATATGTAAACAGTCTACACAAGACGCAGTATGTGCAAAATGTGTAAGTGACGTGTTCCAGGAAAAAAAACCTAAACAAACAGACTAAAGAAGACATGAACAGGTGTTTTCAACTTTGGTTCGAGTAAAGTGGCGAACTTTTTGAAGTCAATGTGTAGACATCCCAGTATCAATCCACATATTAATCCACGCTTCCTCCCGCTTGTGGTGTTCCTGCGTATTTACTAACCAGCAGCTATCGGGTCGCTGATGAAAGCCTTCCTGTAGTGTTCTCTGTCCTGCTGTTGTCTCTGTCATGCTGCCTGGCCCTTGTATCCATACATCCATGCCCGTAACGATACCGGGGTTAGCTTCTGTTTCGGGGAAAGGGGGCTTTGCGTTCTCCTTTACCTTGTTAAGGTAAGCTAGGTTAGCCTTCTAGCTTGTGTGCGCTTCTCAAATGTACTTTCAAATTCATGGGATTTTTCCCTGTAATAAATTGTCCACATATTTTACCACCTTCCACTGCAAGGCGCTTTTATCTGACACAGTCATAATCAAATAGGACTGCCGCTTTCTTCCGACTTTCGGTACCGCTATGATGCTAGGCGAGAGGGACGGAGCCACGGACATGTTGTGTTCAATTTGACGTGGAATGTCGGAATTTCTGGGTTCCCAGTCGGAAACTATACATGTCTACGGGAAATGTCATGGTCGGAGAGATATAACGTTATTTGCTCTATGAAAGGTCGACAAAGACGAAAACTAAGGACATTTACTCGATAATTTTATTTTATTTTAGTTACAGACATTACAGTTTTAGTTTTATCGTTTTTTTTGTAATGCCTCGTTTTTATTTTATTTCAGTTAACGACAATGTTTTTTCCCACCTAGTTTTCGTTATTTCGTTCGTTTTCGTTAACGATTATAACCATTGTGTCTAGGTGGATTGTCTGCAGCTTCTGTACGGTGACGGTGAAAAAGAAGGACCAGGAAATCCATTATTTCTATTTTGGTGTCCAGCATTACTGAAAGCTGGCTGAAATATGAATTATTGAAATGACTGTAGGAGTTTTGTGGCCAAAAGGCTTTGCTTCAGAACCCTCTTTTTCTCAAGTGATCAGATATAATACCAAAAAGATGGGTTCTTAAAATGGGCTCTGGGTGCAGTAGTACTCCATTATTTAAGTCTGTGTTTGTATTTATTTCATTTTACTTCTATGGTTAAAGCTGTCAAGTAGACTGAGTGGGTATTGTCTGCTTAGACCAGCAAAATATTTACTTCTTCCAAATTCAGCAGAGGTGTGTTACATGTTTTTTTTTTTTTTTTTTATGGAGTCACTGTGGTAAGAAATAAGAAAACCGTATAGAAAATCACACTGTGGGCCTTTTTTCATACTGTGGGATGCAGCCAAATCAGACTGCCCCACTCTACATTCTGTATGATCAAAGTTAGCAGATCAAACAACTTAACTGGCAGACAAATGAGTTACCTATCCTCAGGGTTAGGGAAATGTGGCTGAAACCTTGCAATTATTCACCCGCGATGCAGGGAAAACTTCTAACTGCTCACTGGAGAGTTGTATAAGGGGTTGACCAGCAATATTTGTCATCATTGTTTGAGTTGAGAAACTTTTGTGCTGTCACAGTTCTTTGTTGACTTGTGCCTGCATCCTCCCTGAATTCACAGACTGTGTATATTTACAGCCCTAACCACATCCCTGCTAATTAACAGGACAATAAACATGCTGGCTCCCATTAACTGTGGCGGCCGCTGCATACTATTTCCCCAGACAGTGTCTGACTGGAGATAGGGGCTCTCTCTACTGACAATATGTTAATCAGCCTCCTTCATCTCAAGCTCTCCATCTTCTTTCTCTGTCTTCAAAGTCAAGTAGGAGGCCCTCTTCCCTCCTGTCCCCACGCTATGTCCTATCTCCATCTGCAGGTAGCTTAATCTATCTTCACTGGAAAGCTTTGCCACATCACTGAGGTGCTCACCAACCAATTACTATCCATTTCAAGTGGAGGGCTCATCAGGTTGGTGTCACTAAGGAAAAATGGCCACGTCCTCTTGACCTTTTGATTGTCCTGATGCATCAAGTGCTAAGGCAAACAAGAGCAGCTGTGAGTGGGTCTGTCAGGCTTAGGGTGAATAACTCGTCATTATCAACCAAAGAAGCGGAACACTGTAGCCATCCTTAAAATCTGTGCTGAAAAGCACGAGAGAGTGTGGCACAGCTCTGAAAACACTTTGGGCTTTATGTGGCGTGGAACCTCTTTATTTCGGAGGGGAGCGTATGGCAGTAATCCGACCTGCAGATAATAAGACGCCATGTCATAAATCCTCTCAGAAAACTAAGGCAGTTAGGCTCATATTTGCTCATTCCGTCAGGGCACGCACTGTTTGCTGCTCAGAGGGGATTGTCTCCATTCTTTCCCTTTTTTGTTGTTGTTAAAAGACCGAAACTCATAGAAAAGTCAAACTCTTTAAATATCAGCTGGCCACATAGACATAGAGCAGGCACCCACCCAGCTTTCAACATAGCTCAAGTGTGAACTTTGTAAACAGAGATTGTCCCTTAGAAGCATTATCATAAGCAACTGTCAAATTTTGTCTTTGCGTTGTTAAGTAAAGGAAAAAAAAGAGAAAACCATGATTTAATTAAAGCTAGACAAAGGGGACAGGAGGAATAAAACATCTCGAAGAAAAAAAAGACTAGAAGTTAATAAAGTAGCATGAGTGTGTGTTGTTATTGTCGGGCCAGTTGCAGAATTAATTTTTTACCTTTGGGCGGTTAGAGCAGCGGTGGGCAATGTGTGTGCCCAGCTGCTGGTCTGAGACAGGCAGTAGCTATGGATGCCAATCTGGTGGCCTCTTTCAGCCTGCCAGTCTGCCCCGGATCTTCAGGGCTCCCCGCTAGCCCCCTCTGCTTTGCTCTGCTCTGGCAGAGGAGCTAATTAAAACAGGGCTAAATTAACAACACATTCACAGGCTAGCCTGCCTCGCCTGTTTGACTCCCTCCCCCCCAGCTTTTCTTCTCTGTACCTCAGTGCACGCACACACACACACACACACACACACACACACACACACACACACACACACACACACACACACACACACACACACACACACTGCTCCTCCTCCCTTTCCTTATCACCTTATATCTCACTAAGGCTGCCTACTGCGGGAACATGTGTTTACCTTAAGGGGTTTTATGGCAATTACACTCCTGTGCTCTCTCTGCCTGTTGTGTTTTCCATTTATGTGTTTATTTAATTGGCATTCAGTGTGCTGTAATTGTATTAGTTCCTGAAAAGGTCAGGGTCATAGGGGATTGTGGCGGACTCGCTTGTGAAACACGTAACACTCAAACGGCTTTATACATACAGAGAGATAATAGGGAAAAAAAAGGGACATGTTAGAACTTGCTTCACAACTTTTTATGAAGACAATTAAAAAAGCAAAACCCAGCTGTTCTAACATGAACTCTGGATTTTAATCAATTTTGTAAGATGTATTTTGGAATAACAATATTAGTTCCCATTGTCTACACAGCTCAAATCTGAGTTCATTTCTAGTCATCATTTCTCTATCAAACGGTAACATAAGTTGAATTAAAGACTATTAAACATCATTACATAACAGAGTGCTTGTGCACTTTCAGAGACAGTTTTCAATAATTATATTCCTATGAACAACCACCAGCCATATTTGCAGCTACTGTTTCTTTTTTCTTTTTAAACAAATTATCCTGAGATAAAATAGATTTAATTCTTGTACGGTAATAACTCTGCTCTGTACACATGCGAGTCTTGAGTCACTGAAAAAAAGCCTTAAAGCGCTAAGAGCTGTAAATCTCTCTGAGATTTTGTGCAGGGCACGGCACCTTTCTGCTGTCAGGTCATCATCCAATTTACCCAGGAATTTTGAAGTATTTAAATTTTAAACTTCCATAAAGTGGCCTACATGGCCCTGGCTGCATTTGGCTGTTAATAATGAATGAAGATGAACAGATCAGCATGTGTAATAGAAACTTGGCTGGAGACATGGCGTGAGCTGACTGGGTATTTCAGATGATCTGTCAGCATGTCTGCTGACCCCGATGAGCAGTTATTAAAATTATGCAAGATGAGATACAGACACTTGATGGAGGCAGCACTTGACAAGCCATCAGTGTGTTTGTGTAGCTGTGTAGTGGAGCGTTAGCATTCAAGCTTTAGCATAAACTCAGGCACACATTTCTCCGCTTTAGACTCACATCCTTAAGACATTGAGGATATAATGGCAGCATTGTCATATGTGGTTTAATCTGAAGATGCACTGCTGGCACAAATATTTATCAGTTCATGGTTTATAAATATCCATGTGTCAAAATGTTGTATGATAAGTCACCTTAGGCACAGGTGAATAATAAAAAGTATTGCATTGATAACTGATGGATCATTGTGTGTTTCATTTTCACTAGATTCAATGGACTGATGCCGGGTATTTCACTATACCCTATTACCCTATCACAGCAATATTCTGCAGTTTAAAAAAATCTGATATTCAACCATAATTTATATATATATATATATATATATATATATATATATATATATATATATATATATATATATATATATATGCCTGTACAGTTAAAAAAAACAATTGCAGCTCTGCCACCTTTTGTAAATTTTTGTACACAGTCTTTTTTTATTTTCTCCATCACAGATTGTGGTAATGCTGATGGTACTCTATCAGCATTTCCTAATCTGTCTTCTCCCTCTGCTCTTTATCACGACTGAGCTGAGTCAGTGTGCAGAATGGTGCACGTGGTGATCAAATGATCATACATTTCAAAGTTGTATAGTAGTATTTGACAGACAACTCAAGTCTCTGCCGAACACTGGAAACTGTCTTTGTATTTGTCCGACGGCACGTTTGCAGATGAATTACTAAAGTGAAAGTATGTAAAAGCCTATCTGTGGACGTGATCTACATTTCTTCTTTAGTAATGGCACCAAGTTTACCACTGTTTTATTTTGTCAGTTATATTTTAGACCATTTATTTGAAGCTTATACCTTGATATTAGCACCCATATCGAACATTTGGGGAATAGATGTATTTTCATGTTGTAGCAATTGTGGCATTTTTCTTGTTGTTGTGCTGCTGAGGGAAAATATAGCAAACACTACACACAGATGTGATAAATCTAGGCTGTCAGTCTCCTGTAAATGTATTTAGAAAAGGATAGCTATCTATGAATTTATATTTATCTTTTCTAAGTTCGCAACAGCGTCTTTGTTGCAAAACTCTCACTGAAGTTGCATGCTTTTTTTTTTTTAGAGGAATTGCAGGCAAGCCATGCTGCTATATCAAAGTGGACTGGGTCCTCCTCTGACATTGCTCTTGAATGTCCACTCTAACATTCAGGCAAGGATTATGCCCCATCCCCAACCCGCCTCTCACTTAATTGGCTTTGATGAATATCTAAAAAGCTAAAGCTGGGTTTAAGCCATGCAATTACTGTAGTAGAGTGCTGTTATTGAATTTACACAAATGCCATGGACACTGATTGTGTGTCATAAACAAGCTCTAAATCATAGCCCATATGATGGATACTTTACATACTGTAAAATGTTTATTTATAGCAAAGAGGGAGCAAGTCTGTGTGAGAAAATTGCTTGAAATTCAATATGCTGTGCAATTATCGTGTGTAATAGCCTGTAAAATCCTAATATCTATTCAGCCACTTGGAAAGGCACAAGAAATGGCCTGACCACTTAGCCCACTTTCTCTGGCCCCTTCCTGGCCATGACAGACGGCCCTGTCTGGAGAGCAGAAAGAAATAATATAAGCCATATTTCATTCAAAGGCCCCTCCATGTAGCTCCATTCTTTCTGTTTAACTGACTTTCCCCCCTTTCCTTATCCTTCCGATTTCTCCAGAGCCATATTGGTTATTGCCTCCGGTGAATCAGAACAGGTAATGGGGACTGCCTGGAGGCAAAATGCACTGTGAGGATGTTGTTCGCTTGTTTTCTCAGTACTCAGTCCTATTTATTACTAGGGTTTTTGGGGCCAGCTGAAAGCAAATTTGGGACCTGTTGAGCTTCATTTGTCTTATTACACAGTGCATGGTGTGATCACTAGTGTACAATATGTATATATGAATGCAGTGTTTCAATGTCCCCTCTGGTAGTAATAATGTACCCAAATTGGCTAATGCTAGCACTTTCAAGTCAAGTAGAAACACAGCAAAATACAACTTAAAATATTTATTTTTATTTTACCCAACAACATTAAAGACACCTTGTTATTCATGTGATAATACAGTTTATGGTAGTGTTTACTTTCGCTTCATTTCTGACAAAAATAATGCGCCAAGAATTAGAACCAGATTCTGGTTCTGACATTACATGTATTCATTTGGCTGGTGCTTTTTCCAAAGCGATATACAAATGAGGTACTGTACAATCCAAGCCACACTACAGTAGATCAAGGAGAAGCCTTCGAGAATAAGTGCCTCAACACTTAGTTCCATGTTGGAAAAAAAAGCTGGAGAAGGATCAAGAGATAGAGAGAGAAAAAGAAAGAACATACTAGGTAAGTATACTCCTAAGAGTTAGGTCTTTATCAATTTTTGAATGCAAAAAGGCATTCTGCTGACCGAATAGAGTTCAATAAGTCCTTCCACCACCAAAGGATCATACAGGAGAAGAGTTTAGATTGAGATATCATGCCTCGCGGTGACAGTAGGACTAGTGGTGGTTCATTTGCGGATTGTAGTGAACACAAAGGTTCATTAATCTGAATAAGGGGATTCAGGTAGGTGGGTACTGTGCTAGTGGCCAGTGTGTAGGCGAGCATTAGCTACTGTACTTAAACCTAATGCGAGCAGCAACAGGGAAGTGAAGTGACATGAACTCTTTGGCCGGTTAAAGACCAGAGATACTGCCGCATTTTGGTCCATTTGCAGAGGTTTTACTGTGCATGCTAGCAGACGTGCAAGAAGGGCTTAATAAGTACTGTAGTCAGGGCGAGAGATGACCAGTGCCTGGATGAGCGGTGTTGAGCAGCATACTCAGTCAGTAGGACCTGAGAATGTTACATACATTTCGCACATGCTACCTTCTTGCCTTTTGATCCTAAAGTAATCACTTGTCCATAGGAAACATCAGAGGCAGTGTTATCTTGTGTGTGTGGTTGTGTGTGTGTGTGTGTGTGTGTGTGTGTGTGTGTGTGTGTGTGTGTGTGTGTGCATGCGTCTTTTGCATATACTTTTGTGCGTGCATGTGTGCATGTATTCTCAGGCAGCACCAAGGCAAGGCACATTGCACCTACAGTGTTTCCAATAAACCTGTCAGAAGCATACCCATCTTCATCTCTTAGCTGTTCACTTTGTCATCTGATGCCTGTCAAATCTCTCCACAGGATTTCCTAAAAAACAATATCTCCCCCCACATCTTTCACACCAACGACAGCAACAAAACAGCAACAGCATCAGCACCAGCAGCGGCAAACAAAATCGCCAATAGCTTCTTTCTTGTCGGCATTGCTTGTGAACAGCATTACAAATTAATGATACACAATGGTAAACAGTTTATAGGTTTTTTGCAATTTGATTGATTGTTACAACGTAATTTAATTTACTACATTCTCGCTGTCCTACCACCAACCATATCTAGTCACCCCTTCACCCTCAGGCCCCCCTGTATTGTCTGAGTATGCTTCCTGTCTGTGCACGACATGACAGTTGCTAGGGCTTTTTATCTGCCTTAAATCTCTCCTCCTGGGGCAAACCATAGATTGCCTACTACCATGAATGAAGAAGGGACTATTTCCTCAATTGCTGTCCTCTCCACTTAGAGCCCAGCCACCACCACCACCACCACCACCATCATCTTCCCATTGTGTCACATCTGAAAAGAGCAGGGTGCACTTGCCACCTCTGCTGGAAGATTTCCCCATTCTGTGGCATGCTGATAAGCTCTGACTTACTTCCTCCATGTGGGTCAGAGAGACTTGGAGACACACGGCTTGTATTGCCTTTTGTAATTACATCTGCTTCAGTGCACTGTTTTTGCTCCCCTCACTTTCTCCTTCCAAACGGAAAGTAGATTTGTGGGTGTGTGTGTGTGTGTGTGTGTGTGTGTGTGTGTGTGGAGGGGAGCATTCTTGCACACGCACACAAAAATGAACAAGCATAATCCCTGTACACCATCTTTGGGCACCAGCTATTTTTCTTACATCCGGGCAAACAACATTAAATGGAAGAAAGAACTTTTGATCTCCCAAGTACATCTATCTTTGTATATTCTCTCCATCCATTGTAATGTCACCCACTACCTGCTGTAATGAATCCCCTACCGTGACTCCACACTCCAAACTGGTGGATTCAGACTGTAGAATGTATTTTTTTTTTATGAAACAATGTAAACAATTCTTTCTTGCATCGCAAGGTCAAGTTATGTTAGTCCACACAAATTTGCTTCTCTGTCTTCTCTGATTTTGTATGCGGGTTAAGAACACTGGTTTACCACTTTGAGTACTGTAGCAATACTTTGCTTTAAATTTCCTCCAGCTACCATTAAATATAACACTTAGTTACACTCATTTGAGTCGAGAAAATTCAGTCATTTCAGTAGAGCTGTGTGTTGCTTTGCATTCAGTAACTCATCTGATTATTTTAAGATCATGGTCATATACTAAAATAATGATCTTGCAGAAGTAGTAGCAGTTATTTGTATGTGTTTGTGTGCTCAGAATCATGTAGCACTACGTTGTCTGTGACATTTCAAAAGCTAGCTTTCATCCCACTCATTAAGCCCTGCATGTAGAGTACATTAGTCAGTTTCTCAAACAATCCTCTCTTTTAGATTCAGTCCTTTAGTCAAAGGCCAAGAGTGAAAGTGTTGAACCATGGGACTGGGACATCTTTCTCCCTGCAGGTGGATGATGGGAGCTCTGTATGTGTGTTTATGTGTGAATGTGTGTGCAGCCCTGTTCATAAAGCTTTATCCTTTTTTTTTTTTTTGCTGGCCTCTCCTCGCCTTGCTATTTGGCTCTTAATATTCATCACACCAAACCATTTTCTTATTTCTGGACCATCAGCTGCACAGCTGGCTACCACTCATAACTCAAAAGGTCGATTCCACATCACCTGACAAAGAGCTTTGCCCTGACATCACTTCTGACCCTTAGCAGAGAGGGCTAATGTTCTACCATGTGCTCTACACTACAACCTAGGCCAGCTTTGGATGTGACAGTGGCTCAGTTCACCTCTTTATTGCCCCACCAAGTATCCAAAAAATTGGATTCATGTTTTCTGTCTGTTTTGTCTTTCACAAAGAAGGAGTATTCATCAAGACACCATTTTGCTCAGTCCCAACGTTGTGCTACTAACTGCTCACAGCCATTTTCATCCCACAGCATCCCCAGATTAGGTTTAAAGGAAACACCGCTGTCCCACTTGACTTTTATAGTTGGCTTTCATCTTCTTCTTTTTTTGCTCCCCTCTTTTCAACTCCCTTTTCCCTAACCTACCTAAATAAAAGCAGAAAATAGAAAAATGGGCTTTAATCTGCCTGTGAGGGTGAACAGAGGGACACAATGCATGCTCACTGTAAAGGATAGGTAGGTTTCTTTTTTTCATTTTTATTTCATTCATTCTCTCTTTCTTGCTTTACTTCTTACCTGTTTGCTTGCATGCTTTCTTATTTAACCCTCTATATACCCTTCCTACTCTACTCTCTGCCGATGTCCTCTCCATCCGTGCAGCCCTGGTAGCTCTGTGGAGTCCAGGCCCTCTTTGATCTGTAGTCCAGAACACAGGATGAGAGTTATCCGCTGGCAACAACAAGAACATCCCATTAGGAGCTGGACAGAGCCTTGACAGACACTCTATGACTCTGCTGCTGCTGCTGCTTGGCCCAAAAGCACACTGTCTACTGCCGCTGATGCTGCGGATTCTCTGTGCTTCTCCCCAGCTCAGGGTGGGCATTACTGGCTCAGCGCACTTGACACACAACCTCAAACTCGGGTTCACTTGTTGAATTTAAAATGTTGAAATGCTCTCTTTGATTTTTTTTTTTTTTAGTTAATCATGGAGTTACTGGCACTGAAATTCTGGCCTTGGCTGATCAAGGTGCCTCAGCAGAATTGGGATCTTTGATTGAGGCAGGCACCATCTGATGCAAGAGATAATTTGTTAAACAAACTCACCTCGAGGTCCATTTAATAGTTGTTCACAATTTTCTTCAGCAGATGCAGTTGGCCCAGCTGTCACTGAATTGTACATATTTTAATTTTAAGCAGTTGACGAAATAATCTCATCTCAAGGTCATTTTAGTAGCTCTGGAAGTTTTTTTTTCTCCAACTTTTTTTATTTAAATTTTTAATTTTCACAATACGTGACATACAGCACAGTCCATGGTGAACAAAGTATAGTGAAAACAGTGTTCCCTTCAATTCCCCTACCCACCCACAAACAAACCCAGTTCAGGTCCAAAACAAACAGGGACACACAACACAGACCCCTGCACACTGACAAACACACACCAGTGAGGGCACACAACAAGATAAAAGTGAAAAAGTTAGAGCAATTAAAAGAGATTCAGGAAGAGAGGAGATTCTGGAAGGTTTTGATCATATCACACGGTCTTCTTAAGCAGATATTTAGCTTATACACACAAAGTCTAAAAGAACTCGGCTGCGGCTTCTGTGCTGATATCTGCTCCACCTAATATAGGCTAGTATACATCACGATGCATAGATAGTGTGTTGTAATAGATAGTATCTGCCAACACAAAACATACATTCATCAATGCAGTACACAGAGGCTTGGTATAAGAATCAAACTTCTGTGGAATGGAAATGTGGAAGAAGTTGGCCTCGTACTTAGTCTGGCTATCACCAGACCAAGCTCAATCTTTTAAGATTAAACATTAGTCTGGGGAGTTTGCTCTGTATTTTCTACTGCACAAGAGGCATGATCAATGCATAGTTCAAATGACTGTGTACGCAATTGGATAGTCCTTCAACCAATCAGACCAACGGTCCGGGTGACGTACTTTGCAACAACAGGGTTTGAGCTGAGCTCCATTCTTTTGGCCACCAGCAGGGCTAGCTGGTAAATTAGGCTTTAAAACAGCAGCGACAGTGGCATCAACGGGTTGCTGCGCTTCGGTGGCCACCATGGTGAATGTAAACAAAAAACTGCTTGCCGTCGCTTCTCTAGCTTCATCGTTTTAAACCAGCCAATAGCACGCCAGGTGGATAAGCCAGTTTGTGATTGGTCCCCACAGATTTGTAACGGAAGCAGGATAGAAAAATGTACAGGTTTACCCAGTCTACCTCGTAATAATATCACCATGTCAATCCAATGCACACAACTGTATGATTTTGTTTAGTTAAGGATATTGTGGTTCCTGTACACCATTCTCTGTGTAAGAGACAGGTGATTTGTAAAAACAAAGAGACAAAGTCACGATAAAATAAACTGCAGGTTAATTATGTTTACAAGTTAACAATGTAATGCTCTCTGCAAAATTATGTCTCGTCCTTATTTTCTTGATTTTGTCGATCCCGTTTCTTCAAACCGTCCTCCAGAATGTCACACAGCCTGGAAAAACCCCCTTGTTATCTTAAACAGGCCGAGCATTTGTCTTGGTCTCTATTGTTTTGGCTTCAAGCACAAAATCAATGGAGCTCATTCATCACATGCTCATTCAAAATGAGCATATTTGTTTGAACGTTTGTGAGGATTTCTCAGTACAGTGTGAGGCAGAGGAGCAAGATTTATCAAAACTGTGCAGGCAATAGATGTTACAGTTATGGTATTCACTTGCTGAAAAAGCATTATTCTGTCCCCTTATCTTCACCCTGCATCTGACGTGTACAAATCACACACACACACACACACACACACACACACACACACACACACACACACACACACACACACACACACATACATATATGCGAGTAATTAATGAATGTATAGGCACATGCACACTTGCACGCTCAACACACAAATACTCTCTGGTTTCTGTTTCCGTTACAAACAACCAGTGATGGATAGGCCCTTTCCATTTTAAACAGGGAGAAAACACATGCCCCTGGGGACCCTTGTGTGTGGAAGTACTTTGAAGTGTCCACATTTAATTCTTCTGTATGATAAATGAGAGGAGAGCTGCAGTTGTAGCCCGTGAGGAAAAAGCTCGCTCAACAAGGGGAGCTGTAACAAATGTAGCAATAGCTGATAAGCTGACTGTGTCTCTTGCTCTTGCTTGTTGTTCTGCTCCCTATAGACCCCCACAGTCAGATAACAAATCCATCCTATCAATCAAACCCATCAATGGCTGGCTGCAGATTAGAGACAGTGATTTTGGGGCTGATTGGAGGGGAAATGCTGATTACACCTCCCTCTCTCTGACTTGATTACACTCTGCCTGTGTGTTGTCAAGCTTGGCTGCTGAGCTGTAATCACTGGAAGCTAAGAGCAGAGGCCGTGGCTCCTAAATAGACAAGACACAGACGTGATCACACCAGTAGCAGGCGAGCTGTGACCATTGCCAGGTCACTGGAAAGGCCTATATCCCACACCGTCACAGCATCTGTACATGCTAACTGCACATAGGCCAACACATATGCAGACATGCGCACATTACACTGAGATAAGGAAAAAACATTTTTTCTTGTTATGTTCATCGCCTTCTGTTTCTTTCCTCCTCCTGCTTCTCTCCACTGGTCTGGCCTACTTCCATCACAGTGGCAGAGGGTCCCGTGCTGGAGTGTGCGCGCGCGCGCACACACACACACACAGAGCGCAGTGAGTGGAGTCCTAATCTGAGCTTTATTTAGCTGCTTCACCTTTAAAACTGGAGCAGGTTCCAGACACTCAGCTTCTTCTAACATTATATCCCTCTACTCCTTCATCAACGTGCTCAGCCCTCCTTCACTCCCCCTTCACTTTTTTTTCAATCACTGCAGCCCTGGAGGCCTGCCCAACTCTCAAATTGTCACTTTAAGTGGCTCACAGAAGCTGCTGTTCAGGTTGTGTGCAGCAAAATGGCATGAGTTACTTGAAGAATTTAACCAAACTGATATTGACAGCATTCAACTGCCAAGTTTAAAATGTGTGAGAGTAATTGGTTCTATTGGCTTCATTGTTTACAGTTTCTCAGTGAGAGCACAAGAGCAAACTGAATGTATTCTTTGTTCCTTCTGTTAACAAAGAAACTGCACAAACTTAGTAATGATTTTGATGATGCCACTTCAGGTAAATAGAGTACATGTCTGCATAAAAAAGAAGGTTTGGCCTCTTCAATATATGTTGCTAAATATTTAGTTTAATTTATTTAAGCATCTTGGAATTCAATGAAAACTCGTGGAACTTATTGAAAAAAGAAATGTGCAATTTCTAACAGGAACATCTCCCAGGGATTTTCTTCATCTTCAACAGCAGCGATAAAGAAAGAACTATCTCAACAAGAACACTGTCTACAGGGTCACTGTTTCAATAACTTTAGCTAATGTTTGTCACTCTAATAACACCTTCCTGCTTTTAATCCTCAACACACCGTTTGGGACCGCTGGTACGACTGTGTGCCTAAATACAATTATTTTCATCTCTGTGTGTGTGTGTGTGTGTGTGTGTGTGTGTGTGTGTGTGTGTGTGTGTGTTTGTGTGTGGGCAAGGTAGGTTCGCATAAAATTCATAACTCTCTGTGCCCTGGTTTTGAACTATCTTTGAAGCCCCAAAATTGTCTCATCCAGCTTGTGTTAGGTATCATTTCAATTGACACCATGCACTCTACTACTAGTGCTTTGAATTGAGCATACTTGCATGCTTGTTAGATGGAAACAGCTGTCAGGGGAGATAGCGAGTGTGACTCACTCCTCTTTCCCTCACTTATCACTTGCCTATTCCAGTCCTGCTCCTCTTATTGTGACCTCCAAGAAAGTCAAAATATGCTGTTCTTTTTCTCTTTTTTCTTTCTTTCTCGTATTCACAGTGCAGCATAGTGGCTGTTTTTTGGAAATGTTGTGGCCAGAGGTATGCTTAGCACCTGTGGCGCAGTTTCGGATTAAGAATTGAAGACATTTTGAGAGGGGTTGTACGGTAAAGGCTTCTCTCAAAGAGAAATTGAAATCTGTGTGCAAGAGGTGTAGCATCTCTGCAAACTAATGAATTGCATCTTGAATCAGCTACAGATGCTGCTTTTTTGGTTTAGTTTACTTTAGTTGACAATAAAAGGCAACATTTACATCATCAGCTTGTTTGCCAAGGATAACACAATACAGTTCAGGACTTATGTTGCTACTATTGTGTTAATGTAGTTCATTAGGAGATGTCAACGTGTGTTAACATCTTCTTGAAGAGCTAGACACTGAATGTAAAAAGGGGCTCAGGGATATTTTAAGAGCTAAGGTTAGCAGCAACCTGCAATGAGGTGGGCACCAGCCATCATTGTTGAGGATATGGCCAACTCATCAACCCCCACAGAAAGTTTAGAATATTTCATGCACACATCAGTTTCTCAACATCATGAAGATAACTCTTTGCAATGTGCATTGCTGTTGTCATATCAGACAGATGTTAAAAGCTAATTCCACTTAACAAAATGGCTGGAATCTGTAACTGAATAACTTGCTGGCAAGTCAGCTGGTCTTGTGGACAGTTTGGCATACAAAAGAAACATTTTATGGTGGAGCAAACTATTCATATGAGAGATTAGTAAGTGGGATATTGCTATTTAGAAAGTCGGTGTTCACAGTGATTTGATCTGCTACTTATTGAATTGGTTCATGGAGTGCTTCATTTACCTTCATTTAACAGCTTTGGCCCCTACAGTAGGAATATTAAAACAATTAAAGCTGCAAGCAGCGATGAACGGGCCCTCGCCCCTCCCAGCACGTCGGAGGTACTGGTGGACGCCGCTCCTTGCGGCCGTGCATTTGCGCGGCACTCAGACACTGCATATCATCACCAATGAAAAGGGAACTCTCTGCAGAGTTCAATGATACCTCACCCAATAGTGTACAAGAAACGGCTCATTAGTTATTAAAGGGGGCGTGGCTTAATCATATGGGGCGGGGCAAACATCACCAATTAAAAAGGAACTCTTTGCTAAGTTCAATGATACCTCTCACAACAGTCTACCTTAAACGGTTCACAAGTTATAGAAGTGGGTGTGGTCTGTGTACCTGGGCGTGGCTAGAGTATAGGGGGCGGCTCAATATCACATGCAGAGCCATTTATTAGAGAGAGTTTGGCCAACTAGGGAATCGAATGTTCTGAGCTATCCCATTATGCGATTGGTTCCAAGGTGGTCACGTGTTTCGTGGACTCCATGTTGTATACCAACATTCATCTGATTACCATTGACATAGTGCAGGGAATTGTGGAAAATGTAATAAATTATTTAAAAAATTACATCAGTCACTGAAAAAATGCCCAACTGTTGCGCGTTTGGCTGCAATGAAAGACAGGGAAGAGTCCCCCGGTGAACCAAAAAAGCGAAAAGTATGGGAGCTGTTCATTATTGTGTGAGGTAAATGTCAATTTCTCTCTTAAATATGATAACAAATTACATAGGACAAATATAGTAATATCATCGTTAATGTGTACCATTCTGTCAAAAAAGTTCTAACACTGCTTTAGAAATGAATGAAGTTTGAAGTTAGCCATGCCTTATGCTAGCGTTAGCTTGTTCGCTAGCACTCCATGTACCTAAATGCTTGTGATCTTGCCATAGTCATATGGCTTTTGGTCTCGACCGAGTCCAGGTGTCTTTATTATGTTCATAATAATATTGGAGGGAAAGTGAAACAGCTTGGACGGGATGTTGTTCGGCTTTTCACAAGTTTAGACAGCTACGCCAACGTTTGCTAACGTTAGCGCAACAGCGTTAGCCTGGCCTGCTAGGTAAATATTACGACTGCCTGTACGTATGCTAGCGGACATTAGGCAAGGCAAGGCAAATTTATTTATAGAGCACTTTCTCATACACAGAGGTCATTCAAAGTACTTTTACAGGCAGAAACAACAACAACAAATATACAATTGAGATACGTGAGAAGACAAACATATTGTAAAGACATAACAGTTTATAAACAAATAAAGTAATTAAAATACCATCAACAAGCCTAACTGAAAGCTCTGGAGAAGAGAACAGTCTTTAACTTAGATTTAAAAATGGTTACAGTTGGTGCATGCCTTAGATCCAGCGGAAGCTGGTTCCAGCAGTGGGCAACATAATGGCTGAAGGTCGTTTTACCACTCCTGGAAAGAACTCTGGGCACCACCAACTGACCAGTACCTGCTGATCTGAGAGACCTACTAGGCTTGTAGTCAATAAACATGTCGGCAATATATTTTGGGCCTAGACCATTGAAAGACTTGAAGGCAGGGTAGTGTCAAGTCTTCATGATTCTTATTTTAGGTGAGAACTTGTACAAATCTAGAATACGCTGACCGCGCGGATGGGGTTATCAAAACAGACATGTTTCCTCAGAGCAACAACGTGGCTAGTTGTACCATGTAGTCAAGATCACACTGATGACAGGATAGGAATTCCATTGTGGTATGTTTTGTTATTTTTAGTGCTTGTTGGTTCTTTCCTGCCTCCTGCATCCCCATAACATATAACCCTTTCAATGCATGTTACATTCCTGAGTGTGAATATTTTTCAGAGGCACTCTGTCTACATGCCATTATATGTGACTCCTGCATTCCTTGTTGGTCTTCTATGATACATGTTCAGCAGAACTAATGGATGTTTGTTTGGCTATAGTGACTGAATGACTCATAGTGTGAGTGGCACCAATAGGAAGCCTGTTCTCTCAAAGCTGCAATAATTGACAGTAACTCATCTGCCAGCTCATCTAAATACAGAAACCTGTGCTAACAGAAAGCTGAATCCAGGTCAAGTCATTATGGCATCATCAATTAAAATATCATCATCAACAGCTGGCACACCGCCTGTTTTTGCATGACCTATACATGCTTTTAGCAAGGCAACAAAGGTTAGCAACCAAAATTGGATGGCAAAATCTGCTAGCTCATTTGCTCAGCTTATATGTGTAATGTGATGTATTTCTGACTGAAATGGAATATGTGGGTGTCCTTTAGAGATCGATTTGATTAAATAGTTGAGGGATTTTAAAAACACATAAACACACACATGCACACTCACTGTTTTCTTCTCTCATTCAATTTGTTGCTTTCACACGATGTCTTATCCTGCTGTACAGCCTCTGTGTGATTTTGCCTTCAGCTTTTTCAACAAATATGACTCACACCACACTGGCAAACTAGCCCTATGGCGTATCACATTTGACCACACACAGGGTATACATGTAAGTGTTCATACACATCCATCCATCCATCCACACACACACACACACACACACACACACACACACACACACACACACACACACACACACACACACACACACACACACACACACACACACACACACACACAAATCATGTCCAGCTATTGTGTATTTAAAGTGGCAACCTCCTGTTTTGTTCCTCCTGGTCTCCAGTGCCTGATGCTGTTGTTTAATGAGCAAAGGCTCTCCTCAGACTTGCTTCTAGTCTAGTCTGCTTCTGTTTTTGTGTGTCTGCTGTTGCAGCGCTGACCAGAGAAGACATGCAGGTGTGTCTTAAGGCTAATTGCTGCTACTTGGCTGATGGTCTTTCTGTGTTCCACTCTCATTGACTCCCCGGACTCCAGGGGGATTCCCATAGGCACCCAAAGACAAACAAACCTGGACGGACAATCGATAACGGATGCAAGAGTTACTGCTCCGCGCAGCCGCTGATTAAGATTCCCTGAGAATGTGTGTGTGTGCACTATGTAAGAGCGTGAGTATGTGAAGGTGTTTGCTGATTGTCCCCACTCCTTCTGTGCTAACTGGAATCTTCAGCCAGTCCCTAAGTGCTTGTTTATGTGATTTTGATTAAGAGCATCACAGAGTTCAGAAGCATCCTCACAACAACACCACATTAATGCTCCCAGGTAATTATTCCCACATTTCAGGTTCACAACAGGGTAGGTGAGATCGTGTCTGTGCCTAAATGTGAGACCTGACAGTGTAAACAAGGCTGTGTGCTATTAGAAGGAAGCTTAAGATTTAGCTTTTATAAGTTTCTGCCTTTTGTTAGTGAGGAAATGTGTCACACAAAACACCTGAACACAACATGTAAACAGATAATACTCACTCAAGTCATTAAACTCCTATACATTTGCCTAATGTAATAAGAATAGAAAAACGTGATAACACAATATACACACACAGACACACACACACACACACACACACAGACACACACACACACACACACACACACACACACACACACACACACACACACACACACACACACACACACACTAACAATAGATTAAATTAGAACATATACTCTCAGTGCCCTACAGTATAGCACACCAGAACATTTATTAAATTAGGTGTTATATTATTGTTTTTCTGTTTTCAGTTTCTTAACACTCAATTTAAATGTAATGTTTCATTTAGTCAAAATGTAATGGTTAACATTCTGGGATTGTCTTCATTTATATATATATATATATAATATATATATATATATAGTTTTTGTGGTCAAAAACTAGAAAGCAATGCTGTGCGTTAGTGTTATCTCGCCTTTCTTCACCCTCTCTAACCCTCCATTCTGCTCCCATTCTCACTGGGCTCATGTTTGCTTTTTCTCTCGTCTCCAGCCAGCCTAACTCACAATGATGATCTTGACCAAGCGCAGGGAAAGGTCAAGGTTGGACTGCAAATTGCCTTAAAGCAATCAGCCTTGTCTCTCTGCGCTAACAATGTGAGCTTTCTGTCTCTGTCGCCATCTTGTCGTCTCTCCATTTCTTTTCTCTCGTTCTCCGTCACTGTGTTTACCCAGGGGGTAGATGTGTGTAGGGGAGGATTGACAGCAGGAGGGTGAGGGGGGTTGGGGGGAGTCTCCCCTGCTTTGAAGTCTCGGCTCTGACCGGCGGCTGGGCGAGGGCTGGGGACTTGAAAGCACCAAGCGCCACTGCCTGGGTGACATTTCAGCACAGACTAGTGTGACCCAGCAGGGTGCTTGTGTGTGTGTGTGTGTGTGTGTGTGTGTGTGTGTGTGTGTGTGTGTGTGCGTGGACAAGAGAGCGTCTCCTTATGGCTTCAGCTGTCCTCAAGGACTGCTGGCTGCTGGGGGCTATTTGCCTTCACACCGAAGGGATTACCTTTCATTACATGAAAAACAGAATCACCCGTTCAACCTCTAACCCCTCTCTCAACAATAGTGCCATTGGGATGCAGTGCTACAGCTGATACCCCTGTTATAAATACACACTCAGTAGCTAGATCTAGTACACACATATATTCCACGAGCCATGGCTACATGTAACATTTTATATGATTTTCAGCACACACACACACACACACACACACACACACACACACACACACACACACACACACACACACACACACGCACACACACACACAAAGCTCAAGGACAGCCTCCTTTAGGTCAGCTGTTCTTTCCAGCCCAGTGTGCCTGAGTGGCTTTCCTCAAATGGCTTCACACACACGACAGACTTCACTTCAATGTGTCACACAGTACCCACTCAGCCAAACATCAAAGCCTGCCCGTGGCCTGTAGCTGGACGAATGTCTTAATCTACCTCCCGACTGTAAATGGTGTAAACAGGTGTTAACATGTCAGCCCACAAGATGCCACATGCCGCTGTGTCATGATCTCCTGAACAGCTGTCCCCCCCCCGCCATTATGTGCGTGGGTGTATGTGGGTGAGTGTGTGTGAGCATGTGTTTACTACAAGGGTTATAAATGGCTGCAAGAGGAGCTTTAGCCCTAGGTATTGTGTAAAGCCAAGGACAAATATAGGCAAAGGGCAAACAATGAAAGGGAGCTTAATGGCATAATTTTTTAATTTAATTATTTATTTATTTTTACCTTTATTTAACCAAGAAGAGACTCATTGAGATTAAAAATCTCTTTTTCAAGAGTGTCCTGGCCAAGACAGGCAGCAGTACAACCACACATACAGTACATACAAACACAAAATACACAAAAACACTAAAAACATAAAACAACTGAAACAGCAAATCCTTCAAAGTCAACCAGAATCCTAAACACATCAGGCAAAACATCTACAGCCAGATGTGGCTGCCTCTAAGTCAATCAACATCCTCTTAAAAGTGACCAATGAGACCAGCTCAGTAAGTTTCATGGGTTTCTGTAACTTGTTCCAGGCAGAGGGAGCAGCAAACTTAAACGCCTTTTTCCCCAGCTCAGTTCTAACCTTTGGAACAGACAGAAGGAAAAGATCCTGGGAACGAAGATTGTAAGTCCCGGTACTATTTACACTGATATAGGTCAGAAGGTAGGATGGAAGGAGACCTAAAATAGTCTTGTATATGAAGATATGGCAGTGTTGAAGTCTCCGTGTTGATAAAGGAGGCCACAACAAAGAACACGTTCATACAGTTCACAATGGTGAGTGAGGGCTTTCATACCAATGATGAACCTCAGAGATCCATGGTATACAGTGTCCAGTGCATGTCAACTTTGAGATGAAGCATGCATGTATAAAACATCACCATAGTCATCGAGAACACTTGAAATTTCCATCTGCTATAGCTTGAATTAAGATGGTAGGGAGAGAGACTGGCCAGTAAACAAAAAGTTCCTCCCTGGCCTGCTGCTAGCTAATGTCTCCATCAACAGCCATATGTTCCAACAAATTGCTCCTGAGCAAAGAACAGAAACTCTAACCCTTCTTTCTTTGTATGTCTCTTAAAGAAGCAGCTAATAATTCCTGTAATGTAAATTTCTCTCCTCAGGTGGAGATTGAGAAGCTGGACTACCACCACTATCTGCCTCTGTTCTTTGATGGCTTATGCGAGACTGTTCATCCGTATGAGTTCTTCGCCCGCCAGGGAGTCCATGACATGCTGGAGCATGGAGGCCCCAAGATCCAGCCTGTCATTCCCCAGCTCATCATCCCCATCAAGAGTAAGTCTGGGAGGGTGTCTACTCTCACGATTTACAAATCACTCACAACACAGCTCTTTTCCCAAGTGACCGTGTGTGTGTTAATGTCATTTTACCTTCACTGTGTTCCCCAGCCACTGATGGAAAAATATGGTTATCTCGAGACTGAAGAATGCTGGTATTGTGTCAGCCTAAATACAACAAGAGTATTGTTTAAAATGTCCCCATAAAGCTCTAAAGCATGTTAAGATCGTAGCTATACAGTGAGGAGGAGAGAGAAACTAATGATGAAATTTGTGCACGTGTGTTCTTTTTCAGTACTAAAACATGTTGTATTATGATACACACAGGACCATTGTCACAGCGATCTTCAACCATTGAAATACAGGAATTATTCAATTAACTTCTGAAGCAAAATGTTACCACTGTCTCATTCATTTAGATTAGTTTTACAAACATTTAATCTATAACTAAATATTATTATTATTTTATGAGTGGCTGACAGCCAAGCAATCCTCTCAGTTAGTTTTAATTGCAGCCTCAATACATATGTATGCCATTTATTTCATCATTTACTATTTTGATGACAGCATCGTTACATTTTGATTTCTGTTTGCTGATCTCAGACAAATCCCAAGTCTAGAAAAGACATTCTCACTTGCTTATGGTTTAGCTAGCTGCAGCCTTAAATAAATCAAACGCTAATAACACACACAATTGAATAAAAGGCCCAGTACAGTTGGTAGGAAACATGAGGTATCATAAAGAAAGTCCTTTGTAATTTTCTCAAAATTGACCGAGCTTGAAAATACTTGCGAATACAATAAAGAACAGTATTATCAATATTAAATTAAATGATTAAATCATTATTAACATGCATATATATTAAAAATGTGTTAACATCTTTTTGAATAATTACACACAGTAGCACTCTCAAACTGTTCACAGACAATCTTGCAGCAGTAATGGAGTGCAACCAAAACAGAACAACATACTTTACCAGGAATAGACTCACCTGTCTTCCACACTTGCGCCACAACAGATTCTAACATTACCATACAACCAGTCCTGTGACAAGTCCTAATTTGGTTTCGCAGTCATACGGTTTCTATTATTACATTAACCCTCAGGGCGAAGCGTCCTTGTTTTTGCATTTGCCAGAAGAGGTTGGCTCTAAAAGCATGCCTGATAATCTGCCATGTGCAGTGTGGTGACATGCTACATTTAACTATGTCATCGTGGTGTGCCTCCTTACCTTTTACATGCACAGACACACACACACACACACACACACACACACACAGATGAAGATGGGCGGAAAGGTTTGACTATAGACATCAGGATCTACAGTGATGTGGACGGGAAAGGTTTCCTGTGTGGTGAACAAGAGGGGGATCAAGGTACAGAGAAGTTAGAGGAATGCAGAGTGTGGCTTTTGTTGGAAATTTTCAGACACACACACACACACACACACACACACACACACACACTGTCTTTTGTTTGGCGCTGCTGCCAAGTGGAGTGTCAGTTTCAAAGTGGGAGCCTTTAAGTGGCGCCCAGTGATCCTGGGATAGTGTTCATGTCATGGGCAGTTGGCTGGTGGTGTGTATGTAAGTGGGTGTGTGCTCTTTGTTTATGTGTGGGTGTTGGATGTCTGTGGAGGCAGAGGGGCGTAACGGCCAGCACTAGGCACGGCTGTTGGAGACACAGACACAGACTGACCCTGGCACAAATGTCACCACAATACACATTACCCATTACACATCCTACGGTGTGACATATCTAGTTTTGTGTTTGAGTGTTACTGTATTTTTAACTGCAATATTCAATATATGTTGTTTCACAGGTGCATGATTTTCCAGCATCTTTTTCTAGATACAGTTTAAATATTTGGACGGCCTAATGTCTATTTTGCCCTTCATCAAGAGGCACCCACTTTACATACAACTTGACATTATGCACAGAGCGACCGGGCCACTAGCTAACTTAGACAGTAGTTTATAAATTCAAACCCCTCAGCAGTTTTGGTCATTTGCCTCTGGGAGGTTAGACCAAAGGTGATGGTTATGCTCCTCATGAAAAACACACACTTTGCACTGAAAATGGAATTTTAAATGGCCTGCTCCTTATTAACTTCTTGGTTTATTAAAAATCAGGCCTGTTTCGCCATCCACAAGGCAAAGCCACCAGTCCGTGTCTCTGTTGCAGATTAATTACTTTTCTATGGAGCAAGGAAGAAGAAGGGATGGTGGAAAGAGGAAGAAAGTAAAAAGCTGTCTGCAGTCTAAAATGGCAAGATATATATTTTTCTCCTCTGACGTTAATACATCTTCAATGTGGCTGGCAGGCTCTTATCTGCAGAGTGACTGAGTCACGTCAGGCCCTGGTGAATTTTGATGATGACTGCAGGTCGCACAATGAGAATACACAATGAAGAAGGCTCTGGCTGACATTATACTCTAAGGCCCTGTCCTCAGTGACTTTAAGACTGAACTCTTTCCTACTGTACACCCTGTTGCCTTTACCCCATGTTCGAAAGGCTACCTTATACATGGAAAAAAAAATAAACAGGGAAAAATATGGATTTAATACATCTTTGTGGTTTTGATGAATTTAAGAGGGTTTTTTTTTCTTAAAATGTGTTTTTGGAAGTAACCACTGGATACAAATTGAAAAGCTTAAAGGGCAGAAAGAATATGGCTAATTGTTTTATATGAAAGTATAGGCAAAAAAGGTCCTGTTGAAGTATGATGGTGATTTAAGAAGAAAGGGTAAATGTTAGTGAAATGCTGTGGTTTGGGTTTTTCTTGCTTCCTTAAACAGGGAGGAGGATTCAGAGCCATGCCTCCATTGAGCCTCAGTTGATTGGCATAACATTTGTTCAGCTTTGGACCAAAATGAGACTTTCATTACAAAAAGATCCTCAGTTACGCCTCTGCACGGGAACATCTTCTTCTGTAAAGTATATTTATTCTATCAGTGAGAACAATTCAACCACTAAACTCTCCAATGTGTTAACCTACCTCTGACATTCCACAGGAAACAGAATACAAGGTCACCACTGTTTCATTTTCACACTGAATATGAAACAGGTCCTTGCATGAATAGATTTTTACTTTATTCAGATTTGTCCCAACACAGGTTTTATACTAGCATTAATACATCAGGTCCTTGGCTGCCTTCTCCCCCGCTCTTTTAATTATTATTTTTTCTCCTTTTTTTCTGCAAGGCGAGAGTGCTGATGAATAATTGAACAGTCCCGCAGTCCAAATGTCACAGCAGGGAAAATTGTTTGCGCTGGCTGGTAATTAGAATTTCATTGTTTGTTATGTAGGTTTGAAATTCCTGTCATTCCACATTCCACCTTATCTTGGTGTTGGCAGAAATCTCTGCGCTTGTTGATCTGGGGAGACACTAAAGAAGAGATAGAGAGATGGCACAAAGCACAATACATTTGCTCATTCAGCATCATCTCCACTGCTGGTCCTCTGTATAGGCCTCACACACACACACACACACACACACACACACACACACACACACACACACACACACACACCCGCAGCACACACACACACACACACACTCTCACTGTCACTAACAGAGACAAAGACAAACTCAAATGAAATGGACACAAAACCAAGGACCTGTTTCAACTCATCATTTTCTCACATGCTGCATGCACATAATCAAATATGACATGTTGTCTCATTGCTTTTAACATGTTTGTGTGCGTGATGGAATGTGTGTGTGTGTGTGTGTGTTTGTGTGCATGCCCGCGTGATTGTGTGTGTATTAGTGTGTGACTGTTATGTGTGAGTGTGTGCTTTTAATAGCTTTGCATATGAGCTGATTTAACACAAGCAGTGGGTGATGCAGTTGCTCTCTTTCTCTCCCAGTCAGTCTTCCCTGTCAATTTCAATATGGCGCTAGGGATATTTAGTTTGGTGAATCCATAGTATGACTTGCAGTGAACGAGGATGATTAAATCTCTGTGGAAGATGGAGGACTGTGGCATAGCAGTTGAATACGTTGGCGTCATCAACGTGACTGAAGAATAAACCCATTTCATAATTTCCATTTTTTCCAGCCTTGTTGGCAGCCATTTGTTCTGTGTGAGGTAATGTGACCAGGCCTTTTGCGAAGTCAGGTGTCAAGAGAGAAAAGAAGAATTGAAAGAGGGAAAGACAGAGAGCTTTAAGTTTAGCAGAACCTGTTGCCATAGACTGACCTGTTGTCAGTGCTTTAGGTTACACTAAATTACTATATGATTTATTGGAATGTATCTTTAAGACATATACATTATTATATACATTTATTTCTTCTTTTTAAGACCAAAAACAAACAAAATAATTGCTTTAAATGCTATTGTTTGTTTCACGCAGTTATTGTTTAGGGTTTTAGTTTTTAGTCCTTCTACAACAAGTACCTCTTTCCTTTTTCTCTCTTTTTCTACATCTTTTCTCACCTATTAACACCTCCCCTCCATCAACCACACGCTCTCAGGTGTCTCTCCTCACCCTCTGCTTTCTTTGTTATGACTTTTTATTTTTATTTTTGTCGGTGCTCACTGGCAAAATAGGCGCTGTGATGCCATTACCACTCTCCTTTTGTGAAAGTAGGCATTTAAATGACAGTTTAAGGTTTCATAAAGATAAATAACGCAGGTCTGGTTTTTTTAAACTTGGGTTATGCTTACAGTCCGCACAGGGAATTACCAGCACTCATGCACAAGCTCACATGAAGAAAAAAAAACGGAAAAAAGGCACAAATAAAACAAGTGTAATAAAGAACTAGAAAAATATGTCAGTCTTAGTTGCTAATCACAGTTATTTTCTAACCCTTTGCCCTCCGCCTGTCACATCTCTTCATCTCTCTCTCTGACATTTTGTCTTTTGCTTTCCCTCTTCCCTCTTTCTCTCTTTGAATTTGTCTCTCTTGATCTCTCTAGCCCTCCATCTCTCCCACCATCATTCCCTTTTGTTCTCTCTATCAGTGGGAGATGGAGTTAAGTGCAGCTGTAGGCCAAATAGCCCAGTGATTGGCTCTCACTTACTCCTGCCTCCCCAGTGCATTTGAAATCACTGATTGCAGACATGCCAGTCTAAATCAAAGCCCAACTATAAAGGAAATGCTTTTAAGGGAAAGGGAGTATGTGGAGGTTAAAATTTATGTGTAATTTGGCTGTGTGTGTGTGTGTGTGTGTGTGTGTGTGTGTGTGTGTGTGTGTGTGTGTGTGTGTGTGTATACTAAGCCCCCTCTTATGTACCATATAGTTGCAGTTGTCAGAATCACTCCACATTTGCTGTACCTCCACCTGCCTGAACAAACAACCTGTAAATCAGATCTAAAACATGACCGTTTGTCCTTGCAGCCCCTTTTTTCTTGAACTCTAGCCTTAGCTGACCTTTGCCATCTGCCCTGCCCTTTAGATGCGCTGAATACGAGGAACCGTCAGGTGATCTGCACCACCCTGAAAGTCCTGCAGCATCTGGTGATGTCTGGAGACATGGTGGGAGAGGCTCTGGTGCCCTACTACAGACAGATCCTCCCCATTCTCAACATCTTCAAGAACATGAACGGTGAGTTCCAGCCATGCAAACGGTTGAGTGTTAATACATACAGATGGAGTGTCAGCATGTTGAGACTCTGCGCTTTTGTGGAGCAGTCATTGTGTAGACACGTCCCTTTGTGTTATGAATAATGTTTCATGCTAATACTGCAACTACATCGGTGAGTTAAAAAACAGCTGACAAGCCTGTGAAAGGCACTGATAGGTATGTGCAGTGTGTAGCCTGTGTTAAGGTTGTGGTTAGGTTAAACCAGGGGATTCCACAGAGCTGCTCTTGTTATGTTTCTCTTCTGGGTTGATTGTGAATCTTGTGACTTCCAGGCAGAAAGCATCCTGTTTTCTACCTATTGTTTTTTCTGTGGATCCAATGTACAGTGTGCGCTTGTCCCTGAATCCTTTTTCCTTTTCCTCCCACAACTTTAACATCCACTTGACAGAGAAGCTCCATTTTGTCCTTTATGCTGTCAGTCAAGCTGCATTGTGCAGCGCTGTTGAGGGGGAGACTTTGTCCTTGCTCTCTCTGAAAGCCTCCACCTGGGTGCAACCAAGACCTTGGGAGATTGGCATGAGATAGGCAGCACGCTTTGTGTGGCTGTGTCAAAGCACTTAGCATGGTGTGACATGATAATAGCCCATTGAAGGGCTTAGAGGCACAACCGATCCCAACCACCACTCACCATACAGTCAGTAGGATGTGGAGAGTGACATTGTGAATCAATCATTTAAACACTGGCTTTAACAGGAGAAAACACAAGGCTTTAGTCTCTTAATCAATATCCAATTTGAATCTCTTGTCTCTGTAATTCACTTACATTATCTGTTACTATTTGGGTTTTGGGTCTAAAAAAAGGAAGGCGAGAGTCGAAAGAGATAGCGGGGAAAGACAAAGAATGGAAAAGAAAAACCTGCCTTATTAGCGCATGGCCATATGCAAATCTCCTCTGTAAATTAGCTGTCAAATCAATCCCCTAAACCGGTTTGAAGCGTGAGTTTCTCTGCCACAGCGGAGGCTCAGCAGTAGGCCAGTGAACCCCACCAGGAATAGTTTTATATCTTTCTGGTAGTTACCGTGCTGGCCTGTCTACCTGCCTGCCCACTTGTCTGTCGTCGTCTGGCGGGCATTGATTAAACCCGAGCCAACCTCTCACCTGGCAGACATCCTAGCTATTGACCTCTCCCAGAGAGCCCAGTCTGGGCCAGAGAGGGGTCCATACGGCTGCCAGAGCACAGGACGCAGACGGCTAAACGAGTACAGTGCTTCCTGTTCAGCACTTCGTAGGCAACCAGTAGAGTTTTTCTCTTTTTTAAACTTTGGAAGGACAGGAAGTAAGAACACATATAAGTTCATAGATATATAGATAGATAGGTAGATAGATAGCTAGATAGATAGAAAGATAGATCAAATATTTCCAGTGTTATTATTTTTTCCCATTTCCATCTGAAGCTTTACTGTTATATACGCTGTCAATTCCTGCTCCACCCACTCCCTGCTAACACACAAAGATCTGACTTCAAATAAAGAGAATATGCGCTCCTCTTTTGTGAACCAAACACACTGTGAATCAGAAATCTGTGTTGTTTCTTTCTTATTCGCAAATATTTCAGGGTTGTTGTTTTCTCACATTCTTTCTATCTCTGTGTGCCTTTGTATCTGTCTCTCTTCTGTTTTATGTAGCTTGTTTATATCAATATCAAAGCTTTCATTGAAGTCCATCTATTATCTAATCTTGCTTATATACACCTCCAGCTCCATCCCACGCTCAGTTGGCTGTCTCAACCAGAGCCAGCGTGCTGTCTCTAGCAGACAGGCACGATCATTGTGTTTATTACACTAGAAGACACAGAGGACTGTCTAGTAGTGTGTGGTAACATATCCCTTTGGCTCTCCCACACTGTAACTCACAGAGCTTGCATGGCACCCTATCTACTAAACCACAAACAGGCCACTGTCCAGTATGTACCAAGTGCGTGTGTGTCAACAATTGTGTACAACTGTAATGAATAGATCTGTTGTGATCCATGTGCAGCTGTTAACTTCAGGATGGAATAAGGCCCCAGCTTTGTGTCTCAGTGTCTCTCTGTTCACTGTTTTGGATTTGGGCACATAATGCTCTACTAGATGCCAACTACATGCTATACGCACAGACATATACATATACAATCACACGCTGTCCCAGCTACAAAAGCTGACTTTGTCCCTGTCTCCCCAGTTGTTCTAGCTGTGAATCAATAGGCTGACAGCCACTGCTGCGTCGTCGGGCCTGCACTTAGATATCACCAGCATCTCATCATGGGACAGATCCCCTAGGCTGTGTTCACACACTCCCGCTGTGTCGCTCCTACTCTGAGACAGGGTTGTGACCTGTTAAATTGGTCTGTGTACAGGCCTTATCTGAGCCATTTTTCCAGGGTCAGAGCTGGAGCTTTACAGCTATCTCCAAAATGGACCCTTGGGTGTCCTCTCACTCAGATGGAGCACTGGACCTCTGACCAGGAGATCACACTCATGCTCCACATGCTCAGCCTCTCTGGGATCCAGGCCTCTGAAGGAAGGAACGGCTTCATTGTTCATTGAGAAAAAATGTGCCTTTTTAACTGCCGGCTGCCGTTCTAACCACTGACACAGTAATGCATCATTTTGAAGCGCACGATAATGAGCAATCATATAATATCACCGTCCTTGATGTACCCCTTTTGTCTTCTGAATCAGCGCTCTCTGCTTTTGTTTGCTTTGTGCCTTTAACATATCAGCTGTGTTTGTGTGTGTGTGTGTGTGTGTGTGTGTGTGTGTGTGTGTGTGTGTGTGTGTGTGTGTGTGTGTGTGTGTGTGTGTGTGACAATGTTGAGGATAGTAGTAGTAGGAAATTATCCAATGCGATTTGCACGGCTCTCTTGCTTGATGTGATGAATCTTATCCCTAATGAAATGCAACAACGTTCCTTATGAAGGAGAGATGTGCTCCCTCATCCAGCAAATTCCTCTTCTGAGCTTGAGAGTAAGGGAACTCATCTACTGTACGTCATCTGAGGAAGAGAGAAGGAGAGTTTGTGGAGTTCGGTAAGGCAGCAGAGTAAACTACACAGAGATAATATTTTAGGGTCTTGAATAGGGATCGAATGGGTGCATGGCTCAACAATAAGGATTGCCTGATGGCCCAGGGCAAGTAAAACACCACGTCGGGCAAGTAAATATAACAACCCACTGGCCCGTTCAGGTTGTTATATTTGCTTAACATCACTGTTGAGCTGGAAAATGTACGTTAGCAAACCTGTCATGGTAACAACTACCAACTGTCAGTTTAAGGCCAGCTATCATCATATTTTGTGCCAATACTGACCTTATTTAGTGGATCAGGTAGTGGACAGACATTTTTTTCTTCATTGTCATTATATAATTCAGTTTCCACTGTTATCTTATATTACATAAAACTAATCCTAATGAGTTCCACACAGTGACATATTTTCAAATAGTAAAAAGAGGACACTGGTAACTGATACCACAAGTTGAGCTATCAGAATCGATATTGGGAAGACAAAACGCAGAATTTGTGCACCCCTAGTCTTGATGTCAATTTGTGAGAATAATGAAGTAAGGGATCTACATTATTCCACTTATTAAATGGCTACTTACTAAAGACTCAATAATTTGACAACAAAATACTGAAATGATTTTACTGATTCAAAAAGGGTCCTCCAGAGTCTTCGATCAGAACTGCTTCCAAAGCAACGGTCTGTTATTCATAGCAGCCGTCTGCTATACAGAAATAGCTATAACTATATTTCCTATATATCTTACACAAACATGTTGTGAGTAAATATGTATCTGCTTTAGTCAGATTTCATTTAACAGATAAGAAAAAAAATGCATTTTTTAGTAAATAAAGCTTTAATTGAAAAAACAAAACAAAAAACAAATAACCTGCATCTGTTTTGACCTGATCTCGGCCGATAATTTCAGCCTTTTGAAGTTTTTACTAGCCTATGTATACAGTATGTGACTATTAGTATACAAGGACACCCAGTGACCAGTACACGCTGAGAATATCTTGAAACACAGCTCACTGATAAATGATTTGGTTCCAGAACATTTTTATTCATTCAGCTTCACTATTTCATAGACACAAGTAAACTACACAAGTAAAGCATAAATGGGCAAATACTACATAGGGGAATGTTTTTCATGACATCTTCAGCCTCTACATCGCTCTACATTATGTCTGAATGTAGTTGATGTTTGCCTTGAGGGCTCTTCTGGTATTTATTTGAGCCTGCATTGTAGCATTGTAGTCGTTGTCCTGATGATTTTCTCCGCTTATCTGTAAGGTGTAGGTCCTTAAACTCCTATTCATCACTGACAAACACTCTCTCTTTCTCTCTCTCTCTCTCTCACTCACACACACACACACACACACACACACACACACACACACACACACACACACACACACACGCACACACACATTCACACACTCATGCATATCGCTCACACACGCTGCGGTGATCTGGTTCATTTGGCCTCTTTTATCTTCCTGCTAGGAATGTGTCCATCTATGATAAGGTCTCACCCACGCACACACACACACACACACACACACACACACACACACACACACACACACACACACACACACAGAGGGAGTGGCTCTCTGTCTTCTGTGCATGGGCAACTGGTAGGGTTTTTGTGTTGGTGACAGATGCAGTGCTGTGGCTGGCCACTCTGTCTTCCCCTGTGGGCCTGCTTTATCTGTGTATCACATGACACACACGTGCACAGACGCATACACACATACTTGCAGCTCATGTTAGACGTCTCTATGAATACTGCGGATCAGTTACAGCCCAAGCTGATCGCTGGAATGAAAATTAACAAGAATAGCTGGCTGACCTCATAACCCAGGACAGTCAGGAACAAGGAGGCAAGGACACGTCATCACGTCTTCATCTGTGGATGGAGATCATGTACATGTAACTGTCACATATGAAATGGCCATCATGAACACACACACACACACACACACACACACACACACACACACACACACACACACACACACAGACAAATCTAATCTAAAGAATGTTTTCCCCAACTAATTTTCATCTGACAGAAGGCCAAGCGTATGTCAGTGTACTCAGCCACCTGTGCGCTTGTCCACAAAACGTAATGTCCACAAGACGTAATGCTCCCGTTTATTGCCAGAACACTGCGTTGTTGCCTATATAGTGTTGAAGTTAATTCCTGGGGATTCCCATTCACAAACATTAGTTTTATTTAATGACCTTTTCCAGCTGCTGTCGTGGAAATTAATTCATTGCCATGCTTTCACTGTGTACATAGCAACACAACATAGGGGACCATGCCCACACACACACACACACACACACACACACACACACACACACACACACACACACACACACACACACACACACACACACACACACACACACACACACACACATACATGCACATAAACCTTTGGCCCCCATGTAATCCATCATCCTCCACAGACACACAGAGCTCCTTGTCCCTGCGGACGAAAGAACACACACCTCATCCTCAGCCCCTGTCTCCTCTTCCATGTACCCCTCTCCAACGGGAGATGTCTATCTATCAAGCAATCACAGCCTGCCAAGACCCTTCCGCCATTAAAATACAGAACGAGCGGGAAAAATGGAAAGGATAGAGAGAGACAGAAGGAAAGATAGCATGAGTGAGCAAGAGATGAAATCCAGGCAATACCGAGCTTGTCTGTTCTTACCTGCTCCACCGTTAGCATGCTTCACAGCACATAATGACTTTTTCCTTCTCTTCTGAAGCTTAAGAACAGACCAAAATGAGGAAAATAGTGAAAATATATTTTTATATTAATGCAGTCCCCACCTCCCCCTATCTCCCTCCACTCCTATACTTCTTCCGCCTGCGGATATGCCCACCTAGCTCTGTTAATTTCTATTGTCAGCAGGTCTGAGGCAGAGCAGCCAATCAGGTTCGAGCGTCAGCCCTTGGGCCTGCAGTCGCTCTGCAGCTCCAATTTAAAGGTCAGCTGATAAGCTGCCCGATTCATGCATAATCTGGGCTGCTCTGCAGGCTGAATGCTCAGCGAACACACACACACACACACACACACACACACACACACACACACACACACACACACACTCAACAGATATACACATCATACTCTTTGTCTATGATTGACCCTTTCAAACTTTTTACTTTGCAGACCGTGATGGACACGTTTCACTTTGCCTTTTCCAGCTGGAACATATTTCTGCCTATATTGTTCCATCAGGTTAGATAATGTACTTTACTAATTTCTTGAGAGGAGCGCCTCAGTAAGAACTTGGCTTTGTGTTTGTTGATTTGTTCATTAATTTGTACATAGTGCCTTTTGCAATGTGAAGCACTTAGGGGAATTATTGGATCCACTCTTTAAATGGCACAGAGCCCTGAGGCAGGCAGTATACTTAAAATGAAATAGAATTTGGCGTCTTCGCACAGGCAGTCTGCAACTTAAACAAAGCACCACTTTGATTGCTGCAGTGTTCAGAGGCTGGCTCACCTCTCCCCAAGTCACTGCTACTGGTCCACAGTGTTGTGTTATTGCTTCATTTCTGGTTCTATCATTTCCCTTCTAATGTCATTGTCATTCCGCATGCCTCTTCATCTGGCATGAATGTCATTAAAAAAACAGACCTCAATTTACAGTATAGTTGGCATTGCTTCTGGACTTGACAGCACTGACAGCCTTTTTTGGAACCCAAAATGTAATTTAGTAATAATTTCACTGAAATTATTGTTGTAGCAATCACACAGGATGTCTGTGTAATCATATAGGTGTGGGTGGTCAGCAATAACATATACTAGCATTTCCTTTAGTGTTTTTGTTGTTTAGTTGAGAGAGCCCAGCTCACTGCTCTTCTGATTGGACACTAGAGAAAGACCCTGTGACATAGATTGCTTGAGTTGAAATTTGAACTCGAGGCACTTGGAGCGCGCCATGTGTATACATATAAGCTACATGAAACACACGTTAAACCAGTTGTAACTGATTGAAATCAAAAAAGGTGTCTACGTCCACCTTAAGTTTCCTGCATAGGTAAAACAGTGTGGGCTCATATACTAGCACATGTACATACTTAATAATCACCCTAAAAGGCTAGTTTAGTCTTTAAAGTCTTTATGTGTGCTCAATCCCAATGCCTAAACCTTGGAAATGGGTGGACTAGAGGTAAGCAGTTAGAGAAAGCCTCTAAGTGAATGTTGAAGGTTTAGCACATACTTACTTGTTATCTATAGACGACCATGTATGTATTCTTTCTGTAGAAGCAGAAGTCCTCAATCTCAGCGGGACTCGTCCTTTCATTCCCTCTAATCCGAGTAGTACTCAATTACCTAATTGGATGAGTTATGAGGGTCCTTTTTCTCCCATCTCAATGAGATTAACACACTCTGTAATTAATGAATTTGGGGCACTTTGAAACGATTTGCAGGATTGTCCAGGCTCCGGGGACCTGACATGTGTAACACAATTATTGAGTTGTTGAAATGAGACAATAGAGTGAGATGAATAGTGAGAACATTAGCTGTGTTTTCTAAAGACAGGTGATCGTTCCAGTCTGAACGTGGATTTGGGTTCATGGGGCTGCTTTGTTGTTATTCCCTTCAAAGTGTGTGTGTGTGTGTGTGTGTGTGTGTGTGTGTGTGTGTGTGTGTGTGTGTGTGTGTGTGTGTCTGTTGTGTCGGGGGTTGGAGAAAGTCAGCCATTTGCTAGCCAATGAGTGTGCTGCTTCTTGATGCAATTCTTGTGTATGAATCAGTGTCCTTGTGCGTGCCGTTGTGTGTGTTGTGACTTCCTAGTAGCGAGCACGGAGCTGTCCTATAGCCTCTCTCCACATCATTGTGTTTGACATCTCCGCGGGCAGCCAGCGACAGAATGCTGGTGTGTGCGCAGATATTTGTCCGGCTCGCTTTGGATCAGCATTCGCACCCTGCGCCAGGTTGCCTGTCAGCTTTCATAAACAGCATCACCTTCACGAACAGGCCTGCCGCTTGAAAGTTAAAAAAAAGGTACAGTTTCACGAAACAAATCACAAATAGCATTTCAGTCTCCCTAACATGATGTCCCAGACAAGGACACACATAGTAAACAATAGAAACAAAAAAGATTTTTATTACCTATGTCAGGATACAGTCCTACTTCCCTCTGCGTGTCAGATGTGGGCAGAAATGTAAGTACACTAAAGAAAACAGAAAAGTAAAATAACACCTTTATTGACTTCTGAGCTGCATTTTCACATATTATGAAAATGCATAAATCTAAAGAGAAAAAGGACTTCTCTATACATGATTTTGGACTTACGATACTGATACCTTTCTAGGTCACTGTTTGGAAATGACTTTAGATTGTGAAGTGAGTCTTTGTCTTTGGCATGTCTTTGGCTTTGTCAGTCATAATGCCTCCACACCTGTCATTTTTGGGGTCTGTCTCCTGTCTGTCTGCGCCTTTAGAGACCCAGCCCCCATTCCTGCCCCCTTCTCAGCACGTTTCCCTAACAGAGGAAACCTTATCTCCTCCATTCTTACACAGGCATGCGCCAGTCACAGTATTCACTATCTCTAATGGATGTAATTGAATCCTATTCTAACATTCTAATGCACACATTTCCCAAGAACCTCCTAAAGACCCTGGCAGCATTTCCCCCCTACTTACACAAATCTCCATAAGGTTGCCCCTGCCAAGTTTTGTCCCACGTCCGGACAACAGTTTTTTAGCTGCCTGGCTGCCATCTCTAATGTTTCCATCTGACTCCTCGGCTCATATTCCCCTAGCCATTACAAAATATAGTATAGGATACAGTATATCCAGAGTTTATATCAGTTATTTGACAAAGCAGCCTGAAAGATATCTCAGAAAATTATTATTCTGTCATTATATAGTCATTAAAATAAAATTAATGGGTTACAAAATGATCACACTTTTCAAATAAAGGAAGCAACATTGTTTTGTAAATGAGTCACAACAGTGGGCAAATTTCAATAGGCAAGCCAGGAAAAAAAACTTTATTAGTAATATTTATAGGTAGTAATTTATTCCCCCCATTCATAATTATTCATCCCTATCATGTTATACATGCATTAACAATTTGTAGAACCTCTGTTAGACGTAAAGGCTTATCATACATCTATTATCCAGGTCAGCAACATGGATCAGCGGTTAGTGTTTTATAAGCAGAACTGCCGAGCAAAAATAATTACACAAAAGAGGGTCATGTTGACCCTACAAAATTGGTGTTTGGTGTTTTAAGCCCCCAACGTCGTCTTCCAGGCAGTGCTGCCTGGAAGGCACTAGGATTAGGCAATGGTTAGGGTTAAGGCAAGGGGGTAAGCCTCTCCCTGGAACGCGTACCTCCTATGGCGCCATTATTGACTGCCGTTCATTTTGGCGTCACTTTGACAGCGAATAACTTTACATCTGAAGCGTTTAAAGACTCTATTTGTCCATTGTTTATTTCTAAAGAAACACGACAATGTATAAAAGGCTCCATTACCTTGTACCTCACGTTATGGCTCCGTAGCAGACGTTTTTGTAAAAATAGGCTAACGATTGTGTCATAACCACGCAACTTATTGTCGCATAGTAGAGGAATTACCGTATAGTACAGGAGAAGCTCGCAGGCAGTTTCGACTTACATTAGCTGTTAACGTTTAATTACTAATGTTAACTAGCATTTTAGTTAGCAATAATTAGCCTGTGTCCATGTTATCTCCTTACATATACCTACGCTCTCTGTCTCTGCAAGATTGGGAATGATTGAGATTTCTCTTGGCACAGCTACCAGAAGACTTCCAACTTTCAGACAGGTTGCTCATGTCACATTTACGTCTTCTCTCTCAGTTGGAGGCTGCGCAGTAACGCTCAGCCATCACTGGAAAAGTGCTTCTAATATCCTTCACTGGTCTCCGTCCAGAGCAACGGGATCTGTTGGTCCATTTTATATATGTCTATGGGTTAAGGTTAGGGTTAGGTGCCTTGAAGTCGACGGTCGCAGCACTGCCTTGAAGTCGATGTTGGGGGCTTAAAACACCATCCAGCTACAAAATTGCTAAACCGCATGTATGGGGATATTCAGCCACAGGAGTATTATAGAGAATTATTTTGTCATTGCTATTCTTGTCATTCTTCTTTTGAAACTTATTAAAGTAGTGAAATTATACCACTTAGCTTGCTTTACTTTACTCTTTGTTCACTCTGCTGTTTCAACCCAGGACAATACCTGAGGAGCACAACATTTGTAGCATCCTGTCTCAGAGCAGCACAGTCTTTTAGTATGTGTGTGGGTGTTCTGCCTATACATAGCAAATGAAAGCCAATCCACTGAACCAGATGTTACCTTGTTATGTTCGACCACCCACTACTAGGAGAAGGACTAGGGTCATAGAGAATAAAGGCTTGCATGTTTCACCAGATGGCAATCAGAGAGCCCCAGAGGCCTTCAGGTGAACAACCAGAACAACCCAGATAAACATCACCATATTTTCTTCTCTACAGTAGAGCAACACATCATCTCCCCTCTCTTTTCCTCACACGAGCCAAAAGTAAAACCCCATTTACGCTGGAACCCAGATGAGTTTTAAGACACTGCATCTCTGATGGCCAGATCACATATATGATGGCAATCGAACTTTGTTTTTCCAGGCTACATGCAAATCAGGTTTGGCCCACCTGCATTTTAGCAGTTGAGTTACGACAATAACAGTTAAGTTAGTATTGGCTAACAGCAGGGCTGCCAACTCTCACATTGACCGTGAGACTCACACAATTGACACTTTTCACACACACTCAGGGTTGCTGAAATGTTCAATGTTATCCTGTTCAGGATGACCCTGACAATGACTAGTTTGCAGTTTTGGAAGGGGAAGTTAGCTCAACTTACATTATAACACATTTCCTCATATTCAAAGTCACATCAAAACTTTTCCATTGAAGGGTTGCTGAAACGTTCAATTTAATCCAGGATGACCCTGACTATGACCATGTAAAATATGATGTCATTTTAATATCTAACTCCAAACTAAATTGAACGTTGGCAACCCTGTAACAATTATCCATAACCTGACACACACAAACACATGAACGAAATACTATTTATAAACTAGGAGCAAGACACAAATGTTATTGTCCTCAGGTTCTCTCATTCATGTCACTGCTCCGTACAGATCAATGCTCTCACACCCACGCAGATTATTATGTTTGAGCTGATTAGAGATCAGATAAATGCTACAGCGGCTCGGTGTGCCATGTACTGTATTTGATAATATGAATAGAAATCACTGGAGCCATTTACCTTGCTTTAAGGAGATCGAGAACAATGGCTAATTTAAGTGCAATTTCAATGTAACTTTATCACCATTATCACAAGGAAAGAGAAAAGAGATTTCCACAGAATGTTTACTGGCATATGTACACTATGGGAGGAGTAAAGATTACATATGCGTCTTGGACAGATGGATGTTTTTTTTTTATTATCTACCCAAGGCACCTGAAGTGACTAAGTGTAAATGAGGTCTAATATTGTCTCAGTGTCTGCCTATATTGGTATTACAGTCCATTGTGCCCCACTGTGCTTTGGTTTCCTATCACAAACAATATTGATAATGTAAATAACGATTTATATTTAAAGTTCTAATCATTCAGATTTGTATATAAAAAATACATTATTTGAGACTTTTTTCATTTGGGGTTTTTGTGGTAAAAGCTATTGAGTGAATAACCACGGCCAGAGGCACATTGGCTGTTTTATCATCACTATTTCTGACTGACCACCTGCTCTTAAAGTTCTCTCTCTTGGCCACTTAAATGCGTCTTTGAGTGTTATACTCTATAAAAGCTCAATTTTACCAAACTTCACTTTCTGAGAAACAATGGTGGTACCCTGAAGCTACAACCTTCAAGCCTCAGATATATGGACCCGTTTTTAAAAAGAGCTCAACAAGAGCCAAGTCAGCTGTACACTCAACTCAACACAATTTGGTGTTGAAACACTGCATGACGGACTTGGCAAATCTCTGAAATGTATGACAGAACACACGTTGATTCTATTCAGCTCCAAAACAAGTAACGACCAAACAACTTGAAAATATTTTTGCATGCGAGCTGCTAGATAACAGTGTGCTCAGAATTTAATGGAGTCACTTGCATTTTTATCTGCAAAGAATATGCTTCAAGCACTTACGCTTTTCAGTGCTGCAACATTGCTAATGGTTAAAATTAATTTAATAAAGAAAAGATTAATATTTAAATAGGCTTCTGGCAGTGCCCATTATTATAATTTAGAATGCACATTGTACATTGTTTGCATAATTAATTAAATGAAGCTTCATCTGTAAATAATATTGGGACCATACCAGTCTCCCAGTCATAGACGACTACCATCAGGACCTGTCTGAGTGTTTGTGTGTGCGTGTGTGTGTGTTTGTTTGTTTGTTTGTTTGTTTGTTTGTGTATAGTAAGCCACACAGTTACTGCTGCGCAAACATTGAGAAAATTCCCACATAACTGTCTTATTTACTCTCAGGATCTGTTCTGTCAGACAGGCATGCATGCAGGGGCGTACTCTCTCTCTTTCTCGCTCTCTCTCTCTCTCTCGCACACACACACACACACACACCGTCCATGCCCTTTAATGTCAACAGAGGGGATATAACCGTCATGTCCGCTTCACACCACCATGTGGAATGTAGAATATGCCTGCTATGATCTACTTGAGATCATATTCTAAAGGCTGTTTAGAATCTCTCCAAGGCTCTCATGTTGCTGATGACTTCAAAACTTGCAACGATAAGGACTGCAGCTGTCCGACTGGACTGTGATGACGTGTTTTTGAAAACATTTGTAATTAGTTGTAACAAAGCTAAATTAATCAAATGAATCAGTACAAATTAGGAGTGTCCCCGACTAAGAATTTACATAGTCGAATCAGAATCGTCAAGTCGTTCCTATTGTCGACTGATCGTCGAATCGTGGGGGGGGCTTGACATTAATAAGTGGTGTGCAAGGATGTAGAAGATTAATTGAAAATGGTTTGGAGCGCACGCAGGCAGTCAGCAGCTGGCCCCCGGTGACGAGAAGCAGAGCACACAGAGCAATAGGCTATTGTCCTGCTGGTCTCTACTTCATTTACAATTCTCTTGTCATAATGTTTTTCTGCCACAAACGCAAACCTTGCCTCTGCTTTGTCTGGCATATAACGCATGGTGGTCTAGTGTGCAGGATTTGGTGATCATTTTGGCGGACGGATCAAGGCTGTGCTCATGTATCTGGCGGTGGCACAGTGGCCATTCCGGGGTTACAATAATATGTTCATCCACTACAATTATCAATGTTAACAAGCACATTTTCAGCTCTGTTTTATCACCATTAAGCTATTATGTGAGAGACACATTTACGCAGGTTTTATTCACGCACTTTAAAAAGATTTATTTCAAAGTTCCTTTCTTTTCAAATTTTTACTTACAGCATTGTATGTTGATATTTATATCATAATAGGCTGTATTTTAACTCATTGGGAGAAAACAGATAGTTATATGTAAAATCCGACATTAAGCACAAACATATAGCCAAATTGGCATGATCCTCGTTTCAGAACAGCTCTGCGAAGATTTGACTGCGACATTGACAGTCGAATCAGGCTCGTTTGATCGTAGCATCGAATATTTGACTATTCGGGGTCACCCCTAGTACAAACAATCGTAATACATGAACTAATGATAACAAATGAAATAATAAGCTGGGACATAAAGTTCAGTACTCTAACTGTATATATACAATCGATACAGTCAAATACAATCAATGCCTTTTCTCATTCAATAGCAGCCATTTTCTTTGTTTGTGTCTGTTTCTAACGTTTCCATATTGCAGATCACAAATACAAGAAAACAAATGCTCATGATGACATACACAAAACACTGCAGGGTCACAGATATTGGATGCCTTCTGTGGTGGTTTATCCGCATCCGGTCTTTGTAATTCTTCCTTGTCATTTTTCTGCTGTTGATAACGTCACAAGGCAGGGGCCACATAATTAACCTAACCTCCAAAACCAACCAACACTTTTACAGTATCTCTCATCATCCCCGTTTGCTTCCACTCCTCCTACTATCTCTCTTTTTTTTCTTCCCCTTTCTATTCTTTTTTTTCTCTCTCACAAAACATGCATGGTTTTTGTTCTTATGTGCTAAAAGCCTTGGCCTCTTTGTTCTCTACCGCGTGCCACCCATAATGCTGTTCTGGTGTTGACCTCAGCTAGATAAATAATTCACCTGGTGGACTGTGGAGACTCTTGTAACGGCCTGACCCCCCCCAGCCCCCTGCACGCCTGGGACACACACTAAACACTCCCGAAGGAGATGCACCCATGATTCTCCTCCTCTCACCTCAGCTCCTCTCCACCACCTCCTCCCATCAAATATTGATGGCTTTCAGTTACTGTCTCACTTCATCTTCTTTCTCCCTCATATGCTACACATCCTGCTGTTCTTCTCAAGTTTCTCCTTAAGCACAGATGCAACAGGTAGATGGAACGAAGCAATGAGCGCCTGAATCATTTAGGTTTCTCCCCCCCCCCTGAGTGGCCTTGTCAAACATGCTGAAATCTCAGCCCTGTGCTTGGAAGACAGCTGCAATGATGGCCTGCCACTGTCTAGTGTAAAGTCTGTCACAGAAGACGCTTTGTGGATCAGAATGCCTAGACACCAGACTCACCTTTTCCCTTCATTATTTGTAATAGTAACAATACTACGCAGTGGTCTGCACACAGCCTCAGGATGCAGACCAACACAGCCCCATATTTTCCCTGCTGTTTCTCTCTGAAAGAAACACAAAGGCTGAAATACGAGACACTCTCTCTTTGAGTGTTTTGTGTGTATCAGAGTTCTGTTTGTGGTCGATATGCTTGTCACTCAGGATGATGTGTAGGGTGGTGGCGAGTGTGTGGATATGTATGGGATGTTTTCCAGTAGGATTGGCATATCCATGTTCACATCTTAAAACACTGCTTTTCTCAATCACCTTCTCACTATAAGAGTGTTATAACATTTTCTACCAAAGCGTTTGCTCTTTTCACTGGTTTGAAGTGGTTGTGATATCATGTACATAGTCAAGTCATGGAGTCGCCACGGGTTGCCTGGCAACTTTGAAGTGACGACAAGTCTCTTGTGTGACGAAGTCTGCCTGCTCAGGAAATAGTCAGGCACATGAACCCCCAGTACAACCGCAATGTGTCATTTCTACACCTGGATTTTTGTAGGTGCTTTTAGGCAGATTTCACTACCTTTAGACAGAGCCAGCTTAGCTTTCCCCCCCCTTTTTTCAGTTTGTGTACTAAGCTAAGATAACCTAGCCTGGCTCCGCCCTCCTACTTACTTCCGCTCAATTTTCATTTCCCTTCAGTACTCCGTCTGGGTTTGCAGTATATTCTTGGGTTTTCTCCAGTCAAATATTTGTAGGTCCAATCAGCGAACAGCGGGAGTGGCTGAGAACGATGATGTTGAGGACGTGCACTAGAAAGATGCGAGCGAAGCCATTCGGTCCGTTGTGGCAGCAACGCTGCCGAATATCCAGAAGTTGAAGCCCGAGCAAGAACAATCTTTGCTGAGTTGTGTTGGTGGCCATGATGTTGTGGCCCTCCTCCCCACGGGGTTCGGGAAAAGTTTGATTTTCCAGCTCGCTCCGTTAGTGGTGAAGGAGTTTCTGAGGCTAACGCTAGCGATGCTAATGCTAAATATAAGCCGACAGTTGTTGTCAGTCTCCCCTCTTGTTGCACATGCGCATGACATACGTCACGACCAAATGTTAGCAATTGGTTATGGCAGATCCAGAGTGGCTCTGGGCAGATCCAGTAGTTTTAAACTTCAACAGAGTACCTGCCTTCAAGGAAGTTAACACTTGTCAATGGAGAGAGGCCAGACTCTCTGTACAAATGAAATGTACGAGAGTCTGGTAGGACCAGGCTAAAGATAACCAGCAGTAGCTTCATATTTAGCCTACAGGCATGAGAGTGGTATCGTTCTTCTCATCTAATTCTTGGCAAGAAAGCGTATAAGTGCATTCCCCCAAATGTCAGACTATTTCTTTAATAAATAATACATGAGCAAGGTGCAAAATTTACTTTTTCGGTCCATCGGCCAAATTCTACCAGCCACTCAATAGATGATCATTGTTTTGTTTTTTTGACTGGCGAGTAATGCAAATCTACCAGCATTTGGCAAGTGGATAGTGATAATTTTGTACCCTGCATAAGGATGTTATTTTTTACAACGTTGATTGTTGCTTATTTAGCCATTTAAAATGTAATGTTTTAGAGAAGATAACACAAAATGTTTGAGCTTGTGTTCAGAGAATGTGTATTAGCCCCTGCGTGGTCACAATCTCTCCTGTGTCTTTGTCATCGCAGCTTTTTTTTCCCACAGCCCTGCTATTCTGGGCAGAGAAAGGTCATCTTCCCCCTTTAGATACTGGCACCTTAAGGATACTTAGATCATAACACACCATCTCTGGTTTCTGTATCGTGAGACACACGGTTCTCTGTTTCAGCAGTCTGTTATGTTTGCTTATGTACCAGTGTTTAAAGCTGATGTCAGATTTCCTGTATCCGTTTATGATCTGCTCCAGCCAGTGTTAGTCTAGGAATGGTTCTTGTATGAATGTTTATAACATATGGAGAATTGTACTTTTTCGATTTGGCTGGCAGAACAGTCATATTAGATGGTGAAAGTTTGTTGTGTTTTCATCTAGGGTGCGGTGTGTACGTGTGTGTGGTGTATGGTTAGAATAATTTAAGTTAAAACTTCTGTGCTTGTTGAATTCGGAGGTACATGGCAGTTGAAGCAGAGTTCCCTGCTCCCTTTCCTATTTCTGTCTCTGTATTCCCTGAACATATGAGGCAAGCTGGTGGGTGGTTCGTGGAAAAGTGACCCATGCAGCATAACACCTCTGCCCCTGCACATATGACAAAGTGACCCTGTGTTCTTGCGTGCAGCCACCCCTTCACTGGAAAATACTGAAAAGAAGTTGTTACCTTACTCCATATGTGCGGATAGATGGAGCTAACAGCTGCTTTGGAGCAATTGGGAAACAGCTCCCAGGATACACACCTCAACCATAGCTTGCTAAAGGTTATGCCAGACCACGCTATTTGGAGTTCTCGTAACTCTTTTGACTCAAAGAAAGACACTTTCAACTTGAGAATGGTAGTTTAGCTGCTGATAAATGCAAGCCACAAAGCATTGATTGGAGCATTTAACAGTGTGTGTGTGTGTCACCTTTACTTGAGATTCTCCTGATATTTTCCACCCAGCACCCCATCAGAAAGCTGATGCGCATGTTGACTAAGCCAGATATATGAGTAAGGCTGTCGCTAGCTATAAGCGATTGGGATTGAACTGCCTCCTAGCAAACCATGCTGTGCTTGCTCCATGTTAGTGAGTTTGTGTTTTTCCTGTGTGTAAACAGAGATTTGGTGTGTGTGTGTGTGTGTTTATACTACCCAGATCAGCAGTCACCGCAGGGTGGGCTTTTATTAAAGAGTTGTAATGAGTGTGAGCCATCATGAGCCAGCTCGCCTATTGATTACCTATAAAGAACACTCAGTGGAGACGTGCTGTGATCCATAGATAATGCTTTGCACAGGGAGGCTCAACTTAGCTCGGCTCCAAACCTCTGAAGCGCCGCCCACATCTCATATTTTCTCAAGCGATTTAAATAGATCTAGTGTTGTTCTGTCAAATGGCTTTGGTTTCCAGGTTGAAGAATCAACTGAGCCAATCAGAGCCTTTGTGGACACGATTAAGCAGTGAAATGGCGACTTTGAACGTGGGAATCTTGGTCATCAAGCAAATTCTCTTTGCATTAAAATGTCTCTCAATAGTGAATACCATTCCCTGCAAACTTGCCAAACCTACGCTAACTGTTCATTGCAAAGTGCAGCCTCAGGGCTGACTGAAAATGACGTCAAGACAGCCAGACATTTCTTTCAGCAGCGTCTGTTCAGGGAAAAGCAAATCCTCCCACAGAAAATGGCTACAAGAAGGCAATCAGACAGAATAATGGAGTGGTAACGAAATGGCCTTCCAATCTGTACGTCAGTCTGGACTCAGCTACCACACCAATAAGACCTCAGCATTGCAAATACTAAAGGTGTCTGCACACTTCAGCATAGCAACAACAAAGTGACACACAGAATCGTGTTGACATCAACACACACACACACACAGGTCCACGAGCAACACACAGAATACATACACGTCTTGCATCAATGAAAAGGTTACCTTATTTTTGAATGCTGCTGTACTAATGTTTTTGCAAGGCCTGCCTCTAAACAACAGCTGATTAGTTTGTTAGCCTGTGGCATTGAACGGCTCTGTTTGTAAGATTGCTCCAAGCTTTGTTCGACAGCATTAAGTGGATGTGTATTTGTTGAAAGGTAATTGGAGATGTAACCAAGCAAGGAAGGACAGCATCAGTCTGGGGATTATTGTAAAGTAAACCTCCAACTTGAATTTTTTTCACAATAAGAGAGCCATGGCAAAAGTTCAGAGCATCTTAGACAATTCAGTTCATTCATTTCATAGGCTGAAATGGCTAAATAGGCTAAATAGAAAGGCCATTTCAGTTATTAAATGTATGACCCCACACGGGAAATATGTTGGTTTCACTGAAATGTTTATGTTTATTCATACTTTTACTTTCCACCATTTTTTTTACATGTCCAAACTCAAGTGTAAAAAAAAAAAAAGCACACACAAAATCCGACACGAAAAATAGTCACCAGAGCATGTACACAACTTGTTTTTAGAAATCTCACAATGCAGTTCTTCGCATGAATAGATGTGTAAATCATGGTCACCATTTAGTGGTGGTGCACAATGATGATGATTGATAAGTGTGCAAAATCTCCATTTACTACTTTCTATAGAGTAAACTTGTGAGCATTTATTCTGTAGAGTATAGTCAATGAGTAAACAATAGAGTGACATTGTACTTAGCTCTAGTTTAAACTGGCAAGATTCAATAGACATTATCTTGAAATAATGGCTTTGTTTGTTGAAATTCCAACACAGGGATTCTTGTTGTGGGTATTATCAAAACCATGCCCCATAGCTGATTTGCTATTGCCTATTACTTGTTATTATCCATACTAATGTTGTAGGAAAACCTGAGCCTACGAGATTTAGGCTGACTTGTGCAAGGCTACATGTAAAGTACAGTTGGCTTTTCTTAGTCTCAAGGCTTGTTTGGCTCCACCTCACAAGAATTTTGCCCAAGTGAACAAGACCTCTAGTAGGCTTAAAGCTAATGGTCTATAAAAAGTTATGGAGGTGCAATGTGTGCTCTAATCAAAACATGTACACACAAGAGTGTTTGTGTTGTTTTATTGGTTGCCAAATACTACATGCCACTTAAACGAGGGTAGAGACATGACAGAACGGGGAATTGCGTCTCCCTGATATACAGCATGGCTAAAATGAATTTTGCACACTACATGACCTATCAATTCTATAACGGATTCTAAAACAGATTTTCTAATGTCATGCTGATTTACAATGACATTGAATCTACTATGCTCACCAACACTGATCACGCTGGGGATGAGAAAACACTGCAGCAGCACTGGGAATGGACAGAAAACATACACTATGTGTAAGTACAGCGAGATACACAGCTCCCCCTGAGGCTGGAGAGCGTGTGGGGAGATTGAGGAGTCACCCCATCACTAGTGATCCATGCAGGTCAACACACAACACCCCCTTCACAAAACACGCAAGTGTATCATTACAACACACATGTAACACACACTTACACATGCACGCACGCACGCACGAACGAACAAACGCACACACAAGCGCACATGCACGCGCGCACACACACGCACACACACACACACACACACACATATACACACACGCGCGTCTCAGACAGTTCATTTCAATGCAAATAAGTGTTTGCCCCTCTTCTGGGAAGGAGAGCTTGGCAGACTGCATTTTCTTTTCTCTATCATATGAAGGATCTAGATTGTATAGTGAGCTCTCAGGCAGAACCAAGAAGCCATGAGTACATAGAGCGCATTGCTTGCTTGAACTGATTTATTGAGTTTTATGTTAAGCAGTTTTTATCCTGGCTTGTTGCATTTGCACTTTTATGCAGGAAGATGCGGTCATGCTCGTAGTGAATGCTGCATATTTACATTGTCTTAAATGTAAATATATATGTGTGTGTGTGTGTGTGTGTGTGTGTGGTTTTAATTGTTAAGCGTCACAGAGTTGCAGTATTGTTCTGCTGATATATGTTCCACTCTATACTGGATGCCTGCAGCATTACAGATGAGGCTCGGTTCTCTTGCGCCCTCCCAGCAGGTCTTTGTCCTTTTTGAGGCTCCTCACTTCATCCAATAGATTACAGCCAATTAAATATGTCCATTATCACCCATTAATTACCACCACCACTTCTGCTAGAAATAGGCAAGCAATGGCCGTGGACATGAAATTGACCCAAATACATCAAGATGAGTTTCCATTTTTTACCTCATTTCCCCAGCCCTCATCAACAGAGGCCTATCATTGAACCGAGTCATCCTTCACATTGATTCCCAGTGAGATGTATATTGCTGGGTTAGCATGTACGTATACATACAGTGTGTTTGTGCTTGTATAAGTAGACGCATATAACTGCATGTGGATGCGTGCACATGTTCAAGTAAGTATGTGTGTACATGTGCATTCATACAGTATGTGCATGTCTATACCTGATGTGTGCTTGTTGTTTTTTTTGTGCGCTTCAGCACGTGTATGTGCTGGGTTATTTGAGGTCTGAGTTGATGGACTGGGCTCCCTGAGAGACAGGCAGCGGCACTGAAGGATTGACACTGTGTGACACCTCTCTCCGTCAGCCTGATTAGTCACCTCTTTGATGTAGCAGGCTATATTAAGGCTCTTATGTGGAAGACAGCTTGACACTTGCTAGCTGAATAGGCCTGATTGAGACAAATACAAAATCTCAAGTCGTATGAACAACATAATACTGAAACACCTTCTCCCATCAGTGGGTCTAATTGCGACACTTTCTTCCAACTACTGTGCCTTTTGGATGTGGTGCAGATTTGAGTGAGTGCAAGCACCTATCTGTGCCTTGCAGTTCAGTTTGAAAGTATTGCATGTTTGGCACTTGTAGAATTAAAAGAATTTCAGGGAATGTTAGCAAGATCAGATTTCCTCACAGTCTACTCTCTTTCTTTCTCTCTTGTACTTTCTCCTTCTCAAGCTCAGGGGAGTCGACAGCTGACCCCTAACTCAGAAATCAGGCATTAGAGGAACAGCCTGACAATTAGTCTGCTATTGTCTCACTGGGACGGGATCAGAGTAACAAGACAGACAAAAAAAAACACAAAAAAGAGAAAGACAGAGAGGGAGAGTTTAAAGATCTAATCATGCTCTGGGAGCATTTGGAGAACCATATTTAGGATTTCACATTTTTCACTCAGAGGTGTGTTTTTAGAAATTTTGAAATGCATGCTCACATCAGAAAGGGGCACTGTCAAATTAATTTGCACGTCCTGGTGAAAAATGTTTTGCAGGAAGCTTGGTAACCTAGTAAATACTTGTTACTAACCAGACAGTAAGCTAACAGAACATTTTGCAGACTGCTCTTCTGTTTATTACTGTAATGAGTTATCTAGCTATAAAAGGGAGGACCCTCTCTCTCTCTCTCTCTCTCTCTCTCTCTCTCTCTCTCTCTCTCTCTGTGTGTGTATGGGTGTGTGTTCGTTGTCTTATATATCTAAATATCTTGAAAACCGTTCATTCGATCTACTACACACTTAGCAGGTGTATTGCTGGGTACCCAATGAACTTGGCATTTGTATTTTGGAGCCATTGGACAGCGCTGGATAGTAATAAACTGTAAAAACTGCACAATAAAGGTTGAGGAAAAAAATGAAAAAAAACGGCGACCTGTGTGCAGCTCCAGCATTTTGGTTTTCGCTCAAGCATGTCTTCCGCTGTGGGCTACCGCCGATTATTATGCCTATTATTACCTCCATATTTCACCTGTGTGTGTTTCTGACCGCCAGATATAGCCTACTAACTATACAACTGAACTTTTCTTCACTTCCCTCATCGAGCACGAGCGGATATCCTACAGGTCAGGAACATCGGCACTCTGCAAACTCAAATTGTAAGTTTGACTACTGACAACTTAACACAAATAACGTTACAGAAAAATACCTCCGCTAATTCAGTCCATGCTTTAACATTACTTTTTAAGATGCTACGCCTAGGGCTGCAACTAACGATTATTTTAATAATCGATTAATCTGTTGATTATTTTTTATTCAAAAAACAAAAAAGCATTAATTTACATCAACTCAATACATTCTTACATACACTCTTGTTGTTTTAGTTAGTTGTGTAAAGGTAAGTAATCAAATGAGCAGATACAGACAACACACACACACACACACACACACACACTTGAAGCTTATTCATTAAATTATTACCATCATTGTAGTAAGTGCAAGTTAAGTTCATTTGTACACCACATTTAAACACAGCTTAAGATGACCAAGTGCTATAAAAGAACTTTAAAATGAAATTAAAAAGTATAACACACACAAATATATTTGTCAACAATAACTGATATGGGACAAAGCACAGACTATATACATGACAATAGATTGAAAAATGAATGGGCCAAAAAAGGCGAGTGAATAAAAACCTGTCTTTAGTCTTGTAAATTATACCACCCCTGCTTTACTACTGTTATTAACGAGCTAACGCTAGCTTGTCATGCTAGTCAAGCTGGATAACGAGTAAACACCACACTAGCACCAGAAGAGCTACTGGAGGGACGTCACGTTCCTCACTTCAAAACAGAACAAAAGTAGGATTCTGTAGTGACTTTACCCTGCTGTTGAACTCCCTTCCCCCTCATCAAGGACTCCAACATGTTTATGTTTTATGTGCTGAATCATCACGTGGTGCGCCTGTGCCATGCCATGTCGCTTTTGTTTATCTTGCAATTAACACGTTTTTGATTTATTTAGTGTGAAATGCTCCCACACCTTGGATGACTTAGGTCCTACTGATTTCTCTGCCTCCGCCATGTGTTTCAGAGAACGTTACGGGTCTCTCCGGTCTCTCTCCGTATTTCCTCTACCCCCGCTCTGCTCTTTATTCTTTTCTTTCGCGCTGCGCTGCTCCGCTCTGCTCCGCTCTGCGCTCAACTAAATTTTTTTTTTTTTATCTCCACGACTGAGTGGCATATTGATACAACAAATCGATAATGAAATTCATTGCCAACTTTTTTAATAATCAAATTTTATCGATTCGTTGTTGCAACCCTAGCTACGCCCATTATTTTTGCATGGTTCCTGCAGAGAGGGTAGAACAGCATCAACAGGTGTACAACTCCAGAGCTTTACAACAGAATTCCCTGTGGTGGAATTTCCAGCTTACGAACTAATGCTATGTAAGTTGAGACAGTGGTACCCCAGGTCTCATTCAGGTCAGTGTCCAACATAACCTCATAACCTGTGTCAGGCATAGCAGTAGTTCAACTCTGTCTCCATAGAAGATGGGAGACGTAACAGCTGTATGATAAGTGCTGCCTCAAGCGCTCCCATCCTGACAAAGTCATGGAGGAAGTAAACATTTAACACATTCTGTCCGTGCTGATACATTTAGGTTAAGCATCTGTGTTTACGGCACCCACAATATCTTTGTTTACATTGAAGGTTCAGCTAAACTTAACGCCTCCAGCATGAGTTTAAATACACCTTCAGGAAGACAGGAACTTCAGAAGTTGGGATGGCACCTACACTGTACTGTGTAATCCTAATTTCTCCTTGATTGAGAATTCATTAAATGCTTCTGTGTAAGTCATCAAAGTCTCCCGAACCTTCTTCACATATGTGAAATGAGTTGTGCTGCTCCGGAGTTTTTCCTTAACATGCCAGTGATGAAAATAAACGTACACAAACACATGTTAGATAACCGTAAAGGCTCTCGGCCTCACCAACACGTTGTACAGGTAGTTTTGTTGCCGGCAGTTGCACAAGTTTCTCCGCTGTATATGAGCGGCTTCCCCGACTAGCTAGCCTGAGCACTTTTAACTGATTCTGATTATTATATTAGTATTAATGGTGTAGTACTATGTTCATACTGAGCTGCAACTGGTCAGATTACCTAGGTTGAGATTAAATGGTTCATTGTCCCCAAAAGATAATTCGGTATCCTTTTTCAGTGACCACTTATCTTTCCACTGTTGTTATTCTAACTATAATTTCTATGGGTGCACCTCACTCAGAAAGATGATTTATTTTGACACATGGAATGTTAAAAAGAGAGCAATAAGAGAGATGAGGTAAGTGAAAAAGTGAAAAAGAAGAAAACATTTAACCTGCTGCTGTACACGATTAAGAGCATAAGGGATAAAAGTAACTTTGTGTGAGTGAGTGTGTGTGTGCGTGCATGCGTGCGTGGAAGTGTCTGAGAAATCAGACTTCCTAGCAGCTCTGTTAGTTCCACGGTTGTAGGAAACATTTTACAAGATCAAAGCGTTTAACACTCCTGAGGCCTGGGCACCAGCTAGCTTCCTCCCTACCCGTTTCTTCACAGACACACACACACACACACACACGCGCACGCACCCACGCACACACAGCCATACAAGCACGCATACTCATCCACCCTTTAGCTTGCACATCTCCAAGGATTTGACAACACTGAAGTCACCCAAACATTGCACCTGGAATGGACTGCCACCAGGTTCTAAGATAAACTGAAGCCCCTCAGCTCTCGTCTCCTGAGCGGCAGCCACAGCAGCAGAGTGGTATCAGCTCGACCACAGCAGCCACGCTCCCTCCCTATCTCTCTCTCCCCCCCCCCAGGTGCTCTTTGACAGAAATAATTGAGGTAGGGAGGTGGTGAGAGGTTAATGAAGCACTCCCAACACACGACTGACCTTTCCCCAGCCCCTGCGCAAATCATCGCAGCACAGTTTTTTGGACATTTTTAAATGAAAGCCTTTAAATAATTTATCTAACTATAGTTCCCGGAAGGCCCTTCATTAGAGATTGGCCGTGACATTTCCCTCCTCCCCCCAGCGTCTCATACTTACCGCCTCACATCCAGTCCAATAATATCACTGTCGATTTCTCTCGCCTTTGTCTCATTTCTACTGTCATCTCTGTCTTTGTTTCAGTGTCTCTGTCTCAGTGTCTCCCCCCCCCTCCCTCTCTCTCTCTCTCTCTCTCTCTCTCTCTCTGTGACATTAGCCGCATTAAAGATTGATATCTCTGGTGTGTTACACACATGGCTGTGAAATGACAGACGGGCAGCAGGACTTGAGACATAATTTTGCTGGGGTGGAATGGAAATTGAGCTTATTTAATGTTTAAATGTGTTGCAGGCTTACTGAAATAGATTGTAGGGCAGAAACAACGTGAAAACTGATTCATAACCTGCTTGGGTACTAAGCTGCTCATTGGCAACTAGCAAATAAACATTTTCTCTCCTATCTTATTACCTCTGTGTCATTTAGTCCTAATCAAAATGAAAATGCTACCATGGTGTGGTTCTATGATTGAGAATCTAGCATACCTTGTAAAGGATTGAAAATGGCTGGCATCAGGGGAGACAGAGACTCAACTTTATCCTTGTTACTTTACTGTATCTCCACAGGAAGCAGGATGCATAATATTGACTTCTGTTTCATGTCCGCTTGATTGTGATGAAGAGAGATTTGTACAGTATTTAGACAAGCTTGTATTGGCAATTGAGTAAAAAAACAGGTTCAGGAAGGAAATCAAAGCTGTTCTTTAACAAAGCCCTGCGCCAATAGATGGACATATGAGTAAGCCTGTGTTGACAAATCGAACACAACAAAGTCACACTCTCGGTCTGGTGCATAGGTGTGAGAGATAAAACAAACTGGATCAGATGTGTTAAGGAAATGCAATTCATCAGGCCTATTTTACTGATGAAACAGAGGAAAATGAGACATGACAACCGTTCGAGTTATACAATATTGATATAAGCGGAAATGTTATCAGATACAGTGTGTGAGGCACTGCAGAAACCCAGCCTTCCCAGGGGAAGAGCAGGCAATATCCACTTGTCTCAGACACTCTCATAACTTGAACGGCCTCTGTATAGCTGTAGGGAGTCTCCAAGAATTCTGGCAAGTCATTTTAGCAGACGTGAGTGTTACTGGCGATTTCCACCGAATGCAGAACGTCTGCGGACCAGCTCCGCTGCGTGTCGGCTCCGTGTTCCGCCGTCCGTCAATACCCACCAGGTCCGGATTTGTTGCGTAACGGCTGCGGCCATGACTGACAGCTGACGTCACGAGGACCCACGAGATCTCGCAAATTCAGGTAGAATAGAACCACAAAACCAACAACAGTTTGTTTCCATCCAGAGGAGTAGAGGGGAACAACTCTGTGCTGAGTTTTCAAGGTGTAGTGCAGGGAAATATGATCCACCGTGAGCACGGTGTATTTTATTTTGAAATAGAACCGGATGTTTTATTTTGTTTCTGTGCTCGACTTCCTGCCCTGTTCTGAATTGCTGCGGAGCTCTCCGGCGTCCGGCAAAAATAGAAGCTCTGCGTATCTGCTCCGGAGGACTGCGGATCGCCGGAGCTAGGACGGAGTCGGAACGCAGCCGTTCTGCAATCAGTGGAAATACACACATTGACTTTAATGGAAACCTATTGACTCGGAGCGGATCCACAGACGTTCCACAACTGGTGGAAATTGGGGGTGATTTAACCTTTTCTGTATGGTGGTCGAGAGAACTTCATATATATAACCAAAGCAGAACCCCAAGCAAATGGACAAAACATATTCACCAATTTGACAAGCAAAACACTGTGTTTAGCAATGCACTGCTGATCCAGAAAATAAGCATATAAAAAAAAACACATTTATCAGTTTGACAACATACACATTGCAATTGGAAATGCAAAAAATAGAATCACTGTTGTCCCTGATTTAAGAGCTGTGTTCGTCTGGCAAGAATAGGCAGACAAATTAATTTGGGCATTTAGCTTTGAAAAAAGGGCTACATTTAACCATCACCCTGACTTACAATAACCTGTACAACCGTGTCAGAGTCACCCACACATGTCACCATTCTGTCGCTATTTTTCGCTGTTTTTGTAGCTTCAAGTTAGCTAGCTATGAAGGAAGATGACCACCATTCTTAATTCTGTTTACAAAGCTCTGATTGAGGGAAACTGGCAAGTGAAGACACTGCTAATTTTTAAACACATTACAGTAACTGAGGTGATGAAGCACTTGTTCAAGTAATTGTTTTCTATTGAGTAGCATAAATGATTAGAGTGACACTCCACATGATGGGTCTATTCACCAGTATATTTACAAAAGAGCTCTGAACTTGATGCTTAAATTTAAATCCGTAAAAATTGGCATCAGAACACCTCTACTTGAATCTGGCATTCAGTAAGTAAATGTATTAAACTCTTATTTTGATGACTTTGCTGCTAGCGCCAATGATTTTGTATTGCAGGTTTGCTACAGTATCCAAAATACATGTCACTACCCCATAATTCTGTCTGACTTCAAATTCCTCATGTTATTTTGCAATTACATTGCACTTTTGTCTGTAATTCACTTGTTATGACATTAATATACCATGTGGCATCAGCACTATGAATCTTTTATTCACTTCATTAGTCAGAAAGTTTTTTTCACTCACTTAATAAATCTGTTTCTTCGCCACTGCAGTTCAGTTACTTAGCGCCCCACCACCACCCCTTCTTCTCTCACTCTTTCTCACTCTCTCTTTCTCTCTGTTGCTCTCTTGCTATATCAGAAGTTCTTTATTACCTAGAAACAAGGGTAGATTTATGCATTTGTCCGGAACATAGGCAGGTGTGGTTTACAGTGTGCATTGTGAGGGATGAGTTGTGTGCAGGATTAGTTTTTTAGGGCGACAGGGAGGAGAGGTATAAAAGGAGAGGAGAGGATAGGAGAGGAGAGGAGGATTGTCTGGTTGTATTTTACCTTGTGCTGTTGTGGATGCAGGTATATAATAGGGAAGGATTGCTTCATTAACTCTCAGGGTCCATGGCAGGGTCTGTCTGTGTCTGTGTCGCTCACCTTGGAAGACTGCTGCTCTTGCTGTTTTTCTCTTTCTCTAGCTCTCAGTTTATGTCTGGTCCTGTTTTGCCTGCTAAGTCCAGCATAATACCAGGAGACGCCATTGGAGATGCATTGGATTGATGTGTACACTTCAATTAAATAATGGTAGATGGGCTAATTATTTACCATTATGAAAGCCTTTAGAAGAAATAACCTGCGGACTTACTTACATCTTAATTTGACACTTTTACTTACAAGAAATGATAACATAAAGTTTAGATGTATTTGTGTATTACAGTATAAACGGTTTGACCCGCCCCCTATGCTGTAGCCACGCACCTTTTTTATAACTTATGACCCATTTGATGTAGACCCTTGTGTGAGGTATCATTGAACTCAGCAGAGACTTCCTTTTTTATTGGTAAAGGTTTGCCCTCACCCCTATGCTTTGGCCACGCCCCCTTTCACAGCTAATTAACTGTATGACGTAGAGTCTTGTGTGAGGTATCATTGAACTCAGCAGGGAGTTCCCTTTTCGTTGGTGATGATTTGCAGTGTCCGAATGTCGCAAGGAGCAGCATCCGCCAGTAACCCTGACGCGTGCAGAGGCGCGAGGGCCCGTCCAACGCTGCTTGCAGCTTTAATTGCATTTGTGTCTGTTAAGAGGCACAAAGGCACTCTTTAAAAAATGCCCCGACAACTAGCATTTTAGCTAACTGGGAGCTCTGGACGTTGCTGCAGCAACTCCAGTTTGCTAGCACCGATTTTGCATGTTCTTTCTACTATCGACAGTACTCGGAGATATATAGCGATCAAGATTCAGATAAAAATCGGCCGGAATTCTCCTTTAAGACACCAATAAATAGGTCAAAATCATAGCTCTGACAATGACCTTTAACCTTATGCACCACTGCCTTCTTACTGATACAACTATGCACAAGTATGTACACCATTACTGGCTAACAGAAATCCTACAACACAATTCTATAGTAATTGGTGATTATTCGTGTTTCAATAACAATATGCAGTGTAAAGTCCCAGCTATATTTGTGTTTTATAGTCAGGTAAGAAATAGATCGCCAATGAGGTAGACAGCCGTATCCATTTCCCATGGTTTTAGTCCTGAATCGAAATAAGGTCTCCATCTACGTCGATGGATACAGGAAATGGTATTCCGTTGAATTAATGCAAAACTTAGGGCGCCATCGTGGAAATCAAAATTTTTTGATTCTATATTCTATATTGATTCTTTCCTATAAGGAGGAGACAGGACAAGTAGTTTACAGAGCACATATGTATGTTGTTGCAGACACACACAAAAAAGACATTTTATTTCAGTTGGACGTTAAGCACTAGTTTCATCTATGTCAACAGAGTGCATTCAGCTATCTACATTTTTTTTTAAAGGCAGGCATCTTATCATCTTTGAATCTTGAATCTTTTGATGGCTGACAAGTACGATTAAAATTCTTGAGTATAATCGTGTTGGTACAGCTGTAGTTAATCAATGTACCTCGCTCTTCCCTCTGCTTTCTGCGTATCGCTGCAACTTTCCCAGAACTAATTGCGGAGATATTTAAAGGAGATAGTCTGGCAGCCTCAGCCTGTCCACTGCAGCACACTGCCGACCAGGAGAATGAGATGATTTCCATACCACAACAAGTTAATTTGTATTTCTGTACAATGTTTGTGTGCATGTGTGTGTGTATGTGCACTTGCTTGTTAATTTGTCTCTGTCTGCCATCCTCTCTTCAGATAACACATCCCCCCTCCAGCTACTTGTTTATTTAGCACAATGACAGCCTTACATATTACTGCTGTTGCCTTTTTTGTTGTTGTTGCATGTCACATTAATAATTTGCTTTTTTGTTAACTGACTGATGTAAAGTGGGCTAATCCCTTTATGAGAGGAGAGGGTGAGGCTGAATTTGTCAACGAGTGTTTGTTAATGAATCAAGCTTGTATCATCGGTATGCACAATGTGTTATTGTGTAATGTGCATGCGGGTGTGTGTTTTGTCTTGGAGAGAGCGGGGCTAATTTCCACCCTGCTAGGGTCCTAGAGGACTAAGCTGCTTTTGACCTGATAAGCTCATTAGAATTCCACACTAATTACAACAGGCCCTGTTTGGCTGTCACCAGATGAGAACAACAGGTCCCAAACACATCAGCCTACCTAAGAGAGGGAGAGTAAAGTAAGGTACTAGAGGAGAGGATAAACAGATGATTGTGAGGAAGAGAAAGAGAGAACAGCAGGATGTAAGAAGAGAGGGAGAGTGAAATGAGAATAAGGGAAAAAGTAAGGAGAGTTGTTCAGCTGTAAAGATAGAAAGTGGATTAAGAAAAGTATTATGATTGGTACAATGAGAAGTTGGAATTACAAATAGAAAATCCTATAACGTTGATGCAGAGAAAGAAAGACAATGACAAGAGAAAGGGGGAGAGACAGAGGCGAGAGGGAACAAGAGATTGCAAATTAGCCAGGCCGCTGCAGAGCGTTTTCTCTGACTTGTCGAGGCTAAACTGAGGGCAGCAGGGAGTGGGGCCCGATATGTCAGAATCTCCCTGGCAACCAATCCTTCAGCCGCCCACACACACACACACGCACACTCCACAAGCAGCACCCTGTTGAGGCTGGGCTGGTGTGTTGTGCATCCCGGCCCAGATTAAATCTACAGCAGGTCCGACAAATTTATAACAGGGTCTCTCCGCCTTTTTCACATGTTGAAAACCAGACTGGCTCTCTTTTCACACTCTTGGCTCTCATTCTTTTTTTTCTCCCTCTTTCATCCTCCAGTTCCCTCCCCCTTCTCTTTTTCTGTCTGCCTCGCTCTGCCTTTCATAAGTGCCCTTCTTGTTTCTCTGTTTTTCTCTTGTAACTCAAACTGCAGTGCCCGCAGTCAAAAGGATCACTTGTTTCCATTCAGTGCATGTGTGTTGTGTCGTACAAATGTGTGCACATTAGCGTGTGTGTGTGTGTGTGTGTGTGTGTGTGTGTGTGTGTGTGTGTGTGTGTATGTGGCTGTGCTGTCTGGGGGGCAAAAGCACTCACGGGGGACCCGTCTGCCTCAACCTCTATTATTCCCTTCCATTTCTTCTCACACTGCCGCAGAATGTAAAAGGGAATTATTAGAGTATGTCGATTTGTTCTCTCTGTCAATATGAAGCATCACTCTAATTCCGCTGTAGTGCCATAGTCTGTCATTCAGTCACTCTGCTCTGCTATAGTCCCAAGCCACAGAGGCCTCACTCATTAGGCAAGTTTTTCTAAGAGACAGCAAGCAACCCCCAAGGCCACAGCTTGGGTGTGTGAGACATGGGCTAGGTTGTTTATTTGTGTATTTTTGTGTGCTTGTGCGTGTGTATGTGAGTGGATGTGTCTCCCTCTGCAAGGAGACATGACACGTGTGTGATTGTATTTGATGTCTAGCTTACTCCAGGGTAGTGCCTGTGCTGCCTCTTGATAGCAGCTAGTGGGTGGGCAGAGCAGAGCAGAGATGAGTGGGTTAGCCTCTGGCACAGATCTGCACCTTGGGACCAGTAGCTGCTGGCGCCAGCCATCTTTGGCACCAATTCGTCCCCGGGTCCTCCAAAGGCTGAGCCTCTCAGGAGATGTGCACGATTGCAGATGTGTGCGTCCGTCCATTTGTGTGCCAAAACTGTTAAGATGATATTTGTGTTTTTTGCTCTGATGAAATTGTGTAACCATGTATGTGTTAGAGCCTGTGTTGAATATGTGATGAGGTTTTTGTGTGGTCCACCTTGTGACGAGCAGTTTGTCCTTGGAAGCTGAGGCTGCGTAGCTCTGGCAAGATGGGGATGGTTGCCTCTACTGGGATGACACTTAATTGGACTCCTGTCAGCGTTTGGCTGTCTTTCACTCTACTCACTTCCCTCACTCTCTGCTACAGTATCTCTGTTGCTCTCTCCACCTCTTATTTCTCCACTCTCTCTTACTATGCTTGTGTGCATTTGTTCCTCCTCTGCATCCACCACTTCCATAATGAAATGCTCTATGTCCCCACCTACTTCAAACTCCCCCGTCTGTCTGTCTGTCTGTCTGTCTGTCTCTCTCTCTCTTTCCGTCCCTTACACCCATCCCTCCCTCTTAATTTGAGAAACAGCAGAGGGATCGATTGTTGGTCGCAGGCTCTCATCGCCCCGCCCCACTTGAATTTATTATTCTCTCACACACTGATGGTCCCCTGGAGGGTAGGTAGGGTTGTATACACACACACACACACACACACACACACACACACACACACACACACACACACACACACACACACACACACACACACACACACACGACACAGATGTCAGATGGATGTTGATGCATTATCACATCACTGTACAATAACACACAAACTAGGGCGCACATACATACAGTAACACAAACAGTGTTAACTCATACATTATGGATATGCACAGATGGAGGCAAGATGTATTCACACATGCACATTAATTTAAGCAAATACAGACACTCTCTGTCACAGCAATCAGAATGAGCTGGGGGGGGATCCTGGTCTGACTCAGCATTTCACATGTACCGGTAACATTTCAGCTTCTTCTTGATCAGCAGTGATGGTATAGCATTGGCACTGAGCCTTATGGAGCAATGGGAGGTTAGAAAACCATACTGAGATGTACAGAGAGAGATGCCTGCTCTTAGACGGAAATGTTGTAACTTTCAAAAAAGACAACTTTTTTAGTAATTTGTTGATTCTGGTTATGGAAATAAAAAATCTGTGATGGTGACGTGAATGCATACAGAGAACATGTCCCCTTCACTTTTCAAAATCCTGTTTTTGTCGCTCTTACTTTTATAATTTTAGGGTAATTTTCTTACTAGTCTCTCAGAACAGCGTCCTTTTACTGTCCTTCCACCGTTGTCCAGATGAGAGAAAAATTCACTTTGCATGTAGTGTGAATACACTTTAGCCTCCATCAAACACTTTTATATCGGTATAGTACCTTTAGAACCAGTATAGTACCTTTAGAACCGTAGGTAACCCGTGCGGACATGTACCTAAACACTACATCTGTTTTATATTTCTACCGCAGTTGGTACTCCTAAATGTAGACGGGTTGATGGTAAGAGCCGTGGACAGCCATGCGCTGAAAAACAAGCTGAAAAACCTCTTTGTTTCTCACTGCTGTCACTACCCGATGTGAGTCGAGTGCAAATGTGAGTTGCGCATGCTCAGATTTAAACGGTTTACGGCATAACGCCAAGGGATCCGAATCCGGCAAACATTTTAGCTATCTATGATTGTTTGATTGCGAACGTTAGCTCAAAACACCATTCAAGTGACAGCCTTTGTTGTGTTTGATTGTTAACTTGTAGCCAGCAGTGAACGAACTTTGTTATGTAGGTCCATTTTTATTGTATTGACATTACAGAAGTCTCTCATTAGCAGGTTCTTGTCGGCTACTTCAGCCTCTAATCTAGAACTGACATCAGGGATCATGCCGTGAAAATGTGATGCTGATGTGATGTGATGTGAAAGCTAAATTCTGGATAATACTACATAATGTTTTTGGTCGTCATTTGTAATATTCAACACTAAAAGGACCCCCAACAAATACTTTGAAATGAAAAAGCTTTATATATACAAAAGGGAGAATTGAGGTGGTTTTCTTTCAACAGCATCAAGCAGCATGATGAAATCCTCCCTGCTGGGCTACAGTCCATATGACATACATACCTTTAACTGTCTGTCCGCCTGTACCTCAGTCCTTCCTGTTGACTCATAACTTTGTTATTTTACACTCTGGCTTGGGGAGTGAGCAGAGTGATGTGTTTGACTAGATAGTTATTAAGAAAGTGTTTCTCATCTACGTGAGGCTTCTGGCCTTCATCAATTCCCGCCCCGAATCTGGCAGAGTGCTGCCGTCCTCTCCTCCCTCCTATTTATGACTCTGCTTTGACTCAGACCGCAACTTCCAATTTACACACTGCCACAAATCACCCGCGCTAACTTTGGGGAGCTGAGTTGTCAATGTTGTAAGAAGGTTTGATGGTGTGAGCTGGGCTAATAGGCTGATGCAGAGAGAGTGCAGGTAGGTCTGCACTCTTTGATGCATAGTACTGAGGAACTTGTTTTCAAAGGTTGGCTGATGGTACTGAAAGCTAAAGCCAGATGGGTAGGAGGACACAGTTATATGACGTACATTTCCCTGATGGATTTCAGTATTGAGAAAAGACTGCTCTTTGTCATATCATGCCACAGTGTCTCCTCTATATTTTGGTCCATCTGTAGTGGAAAGCAAAGCCAAATCACGTTGATGAGTCCAGGGCCACCCTCCCCTTAAAAGATAAATGAAGTCTGAAAATTGCTGCTTTATGACAGTCTCAATATTTTTTATTAGCTGTTTAAATTGCTCTAGCCAAGTAATTTATCTTACATTTAACATTGACCGTCTTGACTTTACTTTGCATCTAGATCCTGATAGCTACCTTTCATCAGCTTAAGTCTCCCTCAGATGTCAGCTTCTCAGATGTTTCAGTCTGATTGCAGAACTGAGGTGAATTGAAGATGATAGGGAAATATTCTGCCTGCGTTGTGTTTGAGTTCTGCAACTTGACACATGCGAGATATAACCATGCCATAGTATCTCATCTCCTGCCTGTTAATTTAAAGAGACTAGTTTGAGTGAAACGTGGTGTGTTCAACTCACCCTATGTTCTGCTTAAAGAGGCAGTGTGTAAGTGTATCAAAGCTGATGTTTTTCAACATTCTAGGCTACAGAATGACCCCTACTCTTAGGTCTATACTGTGGTTTGTAGTTTATGAAATAATCATAAACATTATAATCTCATTTTTGCACAAACATCTTATCATAAAACCACAGCAAACATAAAACATCATTAAAGGACGGAACATAAAAGCATCATAAAAAGAAGTAAAATAAAACAATGATTAGGGGGATTTTTAAACTCGTGCATAAACAAGCATGTAAAAAGGGATTTCAAAAGATTATGATTATTTTGCCGTACTGCACCAATTAAAAGTGCATGGCCGTACATGACAAAGACCCAGCCACCTTTCGTGTTTAAACTGGGTCTTGCTTGTGAATAGCAAATCTGCATCTTCCGAACAAAGAAAAGCAGAGATTAGATTTTTCATCTCTGTCTTTAATTTTTCAGATATTGGTTCGGAAAAAAGTGAGGACATGCCTTTGTATATACAAAACTGCCTTTGAAAAGTAGCACGAGAAGAAGATGAGAAGGAGTGATTTGTTTGATAACACACACACGCACACACCCTACACAACACAAGCCCATATCGCACAGTGCCCGAGGATGGCAGGCATTCACTTTTAAAAGACTGTTATGGAAAGCCCCATTACAGTGCATAAGGTTCCAACCTCAATTATATGGAAAATATATAGTAGTCAAGCTGCTAATGAAAATGGAGGAGAGTGTCTACTCTAGCAAACAGCTTTCTGTGAAAGATGGGGGAAGTAATCTATTCTCTTTACGAGGAGCAGTACTTTTTCCTCCTCTGATTGCCACAGCTTTAATGAAGAGCTTACATACCTGAGGGGAATGATTCAGGAGCAACGCATCGGGCAACATATTGGATGTGGCTCTAAAATGGAAGTCAGGAAAGCAGGTTACATTATATGTGTGTCTGTGGGTGTGTGGTTGTTGAAACCTATTGGTGATGCTTCCTTCATGTGCTCACTGTACACAGTGGAGGTGTGAGCTCATGCCAACAAGGTTAACTGAGCGCCAACACCCAAACACACACTCACTAGATATGCAAACATGTGATGGAACACAGGAAGGTGAAAACATACAGTGCATTCACACTTGAATGCCTTTTGTGTCTTGACACCGTGTGTGTGTGTGTGTGTGTGTGTGTGTGTGTGTGTGTGTGTGTGTGTGTGTGTGTGTGTGTGTGTGTGTGTGTGTGTGTGTGTGTGTGTGTGTGTGTGTGTGTAGCCAGCCAAAAGAAAACAAAGACACACGTCATGAACAGATTCTTGTCAGTATGTTGACGTCCTCTATGCCAGCCTGTCACGGTGAAAACTCAGAGGCCAAACTCTTCAAGTCTGTAGAACATGAAAGAAGAAGATTACCCTGTTTAAACTAGAAACAATTTGAATGTAGAGTGAGCCTAGTTCGTGCACAAACCTACTTCAGATTGCAACTTTGTACCCCTCTTTACCCCGAGAAGCATTTTTATACTCCATAGCATGAAATCAGTGTCTGAAAATAACACTTAATTCATGGTGAAGTTGGTCTTTGGTGGATATATCAGGGTAATCTGTGACACTATGGGGTTCAGTGGTATTGTATATAGATACGTCTAACATGGAAACTGGGCTGAAAATTAAACGGTATAACAATCCAACACATCATGAAGGCAATGCCCAAAGAAAGGTTGGGGATTTAAACCAAACATTGTAACAGAACTGGAATAAAATGGATGTGAGCATTTCAATTGGTTGTTACTAGACGTATATTCACGAAGTGATAAGCAGTAGTCTGGCTCCAGGGAGTACTGAGGTGCTAACAGAATGCTCTCTTGTAATTTTAATTTACTGTAGTTGTACGTCACACTGTTGTAAACTTGGCACACTTAAAATGAGTAACTGCTGTTTGATGAGTTAATTGATTCTGTGCAATAAAATGAGTTTAAGAATTGGCAAGGTAACACATTTGTATGAAAAATACATTATGATCTTAGTCTGTAAAACTTATTCTTGGCAGCTGCTATGTTTATTTATTTCATTTTCTGATTTCTATTGTTTACAAGCCCTTGGAAGGTGAAACAAACCCTAATCTTGGACACTAAGTAAGAGTTCCTGCAGACAATGTGCAATCAGTGTTGTTTACACTGCAGCTTTCCTGCAATCGAATCCAATCAAGAGAACTATGCCTGTTTTACCTGTGGTCAAAATAACAGCTTGTCTTGTTAATCATTTATCATAAATTTTGGTCTTGGACATATCGACTGAAAAATTCTGTCTAGACTAACGTCTTACGCAAAACTCCAGCAATGCTCAGAATAAAGAGTGAGAACTCCAGTTACTCAGGTCTGGGCTGCAAAAGATCATGCCCGGGTTAATACATCAAGCCAGCGGGAGATAAAGACAAAGAGAGAGACCGGAAGAGGGAGAGGGAGAAATAAGATTTCATTTAAGAGCGAGTGCCGCTGGCTCGGAGACAGAGCAGTGATGTGAGGTTGACCTCTGGAAGGAAAGCAGCAGCAGGGGTCCCTGTGGTTGATCCCATTCTGGGCAGTCTACGCCAGCACTCTGATTAAGAGGTGATGAAGAGGGCAGGCCGACCATCATCTCCATACTTTGATTCGCTTTGGGCTGCATGTGGGCCGGGCGAAACGAAGAACAGACAAAGTTGGAGCCCCATAGCTGGAGAGATCATCGGTAAAGGCACTAAAATGACTCTCAAGTTATTGCCTGGTTATGGTACTTGCATATTTTTTGTCTGTTTCAATACTGTATTCTATCATCCTTGTAAATTCAACATATCAGTGTGATCTCTTTTGCCTTGACAGATGATAAATTATGTTTGTGTTATTAATTTAAGCTTTCTCTTTCAAATTAAATTTGCCTTTACTCAATTCAATTTACTCAGAGTTTTAGCTGCCACAGCCGTATCTGGTCTGGTCTGACCAGCAGCTTGTGGTAGCTAATGGTAGCTAGCTATTAGCAAACATTACATAAATATTGTATGTAACTGACAATCCTTTTCTGTTTGCGGACTTTATGACTGTTCTCTATTTGTGCTACTGTCACACTACGTTGTGCCATATAGCGGATAAACTTGTCAGTGGTTTTATCACAACAGGGAAACAAGAAGGAAACACCGTGCCTCTCCAAGGGGCATGTTTGTTGTTTCCTGCTTGTGTTCCCACTCTACTTGCTCTCAGTCAGGTCTTCTAATGATAGTGTTTTTAAAGCAACTGACAAAATGAGAATCTTGGGAAATGAAGGGAAATTCAATTACCACGTGTAGCCACAATGCCCGCTGCAGCAAGAGGTATGTAGTCTTGCTTTATTGCCGTGGTTATTGTGAGACATGTAGTATATCCATGCCCATGAGGAAATAGCGTATTCTGTTCATTGTAGTGTAAAGTTCAACCCGGACAATATTAAAGCAGCGATCCGAGTGCCCCCTTAACCTATTACCTACATACATGTTATTTTAAAATAGAATTAGGGGCGTAGTGGCCTAGAAGTTAAGTGGCCTTTGTTTCTAGCTGGAGACCATTGTTGCATGTCATTCCCATCTTTTTACCCATGTTTTCAATGTGTTCTACTAGTGACTAAAAACTGAAAATAGACTGAAATGAAATTTAAAACTGTAAACAAGGAGAAGAGAAATATTGTTGGAGGGTGTTAATAAGAGAGAAAAAAAGAGAGACGACATCAGTTTTCCTCTGCTCCAGCACAAAAACAAGAAAAACACTGAGGTCATAGGAAGTGCATTCAGTGTCTCCTCCCAGCCAGTGAACTAGCCAAAGTATCACAAGCATGTGTCAGCAAGTGTGTGTGTGTGTGTGTGTGTGTGTGTGTGTGTGTGTGTGTGTGTGTGTGTGTGTGTGTTTGCGAGTTTATGAAGCTGTGGGGGGTAGATGGCATGAAGGTGGTAGTGGCAGGGAGATCCCTTGCTTGGCCAAAAGCTGGGCGACTGCTCAACTCTAATTAGGCCTGTCTCAGCAGCCTTTCCCCACCCTCGGTTCCCATACCTGTCTTTCTGCCAGCCGTCCCAAGCTGGGCCAGGACAGCTCAGCAAACACAAACTCACAATACACACACGCACACAGATAAAGTTTTACTATGTTTTTGAAGCAGACTGTGAATGTGTTCTTTGTTGCTGAAGATATAGACACAAGTAGGAGACAGACGTGAAACCAGAGTGAAGCACAAACAGAGTGACAGCCGTAACACACAAAGATGAAAGGGAGGCCTGCAGAGAGATGTGAGAGAGTGCGTTAATCCACACGCCGTAGCGTTTCCTCTGTGGATCTGTGTGCGTTTGAACTTTTCAAGAGGAAGATGGCAAGGAGCGATCGGCCACTCTGTAAATGTCAGGGGATCCGAACAGCCTGAGCCTAGACAGCATCGTGCCGTTGCCTGCCACTCACTTTGTCTCTGTCTGGGTGCTGTTTTTTTCCTACTCTCTCCCCTTTACTCTTCTTCCCCATCCTCCATCTCCTGCCCTCTCCCACACTTTTATTATTGTCTTTTACCGCTGCCTCACCATTGCCTGCAGTAAAATAGCACCTCCTGTAATAGACAAGGCTGTTTTTTGTTTCCAGTGTTTCTCTCGTTTCCTTTCTCGTTCTCTGAATCTCTGTTGGACCCTAATCCTCTTCAGTAACAACCTCTCTACTCAGCTTCATAGACCATATTCTGACGACTCTTTATTTCTTCCTAATTTATAAGCCTACCTTTATTTTGCTGTGCTGCTAATTAGATTTATTTTTCTCACGTAGAAGGATTTACTGTTTTATTTCATTCTTAAAAAACATCTTCAATTTCCTAGGGAATTATCAAGGGAGGGTTCCTTCACTTAATTTGTCCAAAAATGAATTTGTCATTGTGAGAAATGGGATACTTGCTAATCTAGTTAGGCCAGCATTTGTCCTCCCCCCCCCCGCATTAGGTATACTGGAACTCTCTTTCCAGTGTTGAGTAATACGTGAGTAAAAAGGAGACAGAAGACAGGCAGAGTAAGAATTCAAAGACAAATGAAAGGGAAATTGAGCTTTTTGTAACAAGAGAAACAAAATGCTGAGAGGCATGGTTATAAAATGGCAGCCTTTATTAAGCTGGGCACAGTGGGCCAGTTGCTGCCTGCAAGCCTTTTCTAGTCAATCTACATGTACTGCACTGCATCTCTCTCTGTCTTGCTCATAGACAGTAAAAGAATGGACACAGCGACGCCGTAGACTTCAACGGAGAGCAGTGAAGTCTATTAGAAGCACTTTTCCGGTGATGGCTGAGGTTACTGCGCAGCCTCAAACTGAGCTTGACGACGTAGATGTGACGTGAGCAACCTGTCTGAAAAGTCTTCTGGTAGCTGTGCCAAGAGAAATCTCAATCATTCCCAATCTTGCAGAGACGGAGAGCGTAGGTATATGTAAGGAGATAACATGGACACAGGCTAATTATTGCTAACTTAAATGCTAGTTAACGTTAGTAATTAAACTTAAACAACTAATGTGAGTCGAAACTGCCTGTGAGCTTCTCCTGACTATACGGTAATTTCTCTACTGTGCGTCGCGTGGTTATGACACAATCGTTAGCCTGTTTTTACAAAACCTGCTCATACGGGGCCATAACGTGAGATACAAGGTAATGGAGCCTTTTATACATTGTTGTGTTTCTTTAGAAATAAACAATGGACAAATAGAGTCTTTAAACGCTTCAGATGTAAAGTTATTCACTGTCAGAGTGACGCCAAAATGAATGGGAGTCAATGGAATACTAATGGCAGGTGATGGCTTGTTAGCCTAATGGCTCTGACACACCAACCCGACAGCCGACCGTTGGCAGAAAAGGCAGTCGGACTGATCAGTCTCCCCGAGTTGGTCAAAAAACGACTTGAGCGTACGTTCTGCGCGTGCACAAGGCGTAATACGTCTCCATAACAGCAGGCGGCACTAAAATGAAAACCGGAAATGATGATTAAACAAACCATGCATAATGTCTCAGTTGGTGGATTTTCTTTGTACCTTTGATCAGAGCCAGGCTAGCAGTTTTCCTAAAGTCTATACTGCTAAGCTAAGCTAACCGTCTCCAACAGTAGCTTTATAGTTAATGGACAAACTAACACACAATCACATATGGGGGAACATTTTCAGAATGCTCTCACACTTTGTTCAGCTGTCCTAATACTTTTGGCCATGTAGAGTAGATAGAATAAAACAAGTAGTTATTGATAATAAAAAAAAAAATGTAGGAAGTCTGAATAAAGTTGGATGTGCATTGCAGCATCTATCGAAAAGAAGGGAAGAGAAAAATGAAAAATAAAAAGCAGTGCAAATGTTTTTGTCCCATCCCTCCTGGCCATAGGACTCAGGCGGACTCTCTGGCTGTTGTGTGTTTGTCTGAGATATGGACTTGGATGCTTGCTAAACGTCCGCCCACTCCACACATTCCTCTGTAGTCCGCCCGCTTCTCTTAGACGTTGAACAAATTGATTTGGGCGTTGATTATTTAAGGGGCATACTTCATAACTTTTGGACTGGCTTCTCTCCACCTCCCACTCTAACTTTTCTCTGTGCATCTGCCTCTCTCTAACTCACGCCCATATCCAGCTGCCGCTCTGCATGATACAGCTGCAGGAGGCCCGCGAGCCGTGTAGTTCAAGGCTCTGTCTCAAGTCTGATTGCACTGTAGCAGATCAGCGGTGTAACCTTTCTCCTTAGGGAGCCACACAAAGTGCCTGGGCACAGCTGAGAGTCGGAGATAGAGAGACAGAGTGGATCCATACGTAACAGAATCACTATCTTTGTTGGAATAGAAACACATTCATATCAGGCTGTCAGATTGCAGTGGATGTAGTTTGAAAGGTGTTTATGTATTTAAGTTTTATCTGTTTTCTTTCAGTAGTGTTATGACTCGAAAGAGCCAAATTCTTGCAGCGACATGTTACACTCATACGTGTTACTTTGGATAAATATGTTAACTTTTTCTAGGAATTAAATTATTTGTAGTACTCCCATATAGATTAAAAATAATTGCTAAAGGGAATGAAACCCATAACTGCATAGAATCTATATATGTATACTAATAATGAATATTCAAGAAAGATTGGACACCAACCAATAAAACATTCATCACAGAGACATGAGCTGAGGCACGGCTGCAGGCACACTCCCGCTTGTTATTAATATAAATGATCTTCACCACAAATGACTAATCGACTCTATTCCGTCCCTCTCTCTTGGGCATGGAAGTCAAATTCTTTTTCCCTGAAGATTAGTATGCTTTAAAAAATGTCATAATCCTAATAAAGGACCAAATTTGGAGATCATAACTCACAAGGGATTGATTTACAATGCACCAGAATATGTATTTGACCATCAGTGTGTATCAATGTAAATCTTTTAGGTGAAGTCGAAGTAGGGCTGCAGAGACAGATTAATCGAATAATTTGTAAGTCTATAAAATGTCAGAAAAAAGTAAGAAATATCGAGTCCAAGGTGATGTCTTCAAATTGCTTGTTTTGTCTGAAGAACACCCTCAAGCGTTTCATAAACGACTTAGTTTCTGATTTATTTTCTTTGACTAATTTCAGCTCTAATAACAGTCTCTGTAGAAAGATGAACAACTGGAACTTGGCACAACAAATCACATGTAGCTCCAACTTTCAGATCAATAGATGAACCACAGTTTGAAGTGCAGTTTGAAGATCACAAACACAACCAGATTCTTCACGATGACAAAATAGCCATTCTCTCAAATTGACTAACCATTCAGCTGAGACGCTATTTGGCAAGCTTAAATCCACAATTTCAGGTGGAAAGTTGGTCAGTTTGGTTAAGATAGAATGAGCCTGGCACTTTTAAAAGTTAACGAAAATAAGCCATCAAATTCTACAACTATTTTAAAAACCACAAACAACTGGTCAAACTCCATATAGCCGGAGAGATAAGCAATAAGAAAAGACAGTGAGAGAAGAGTGACACACAAAAATGAGCCACAGAGTAAATGAGAGTTTTATAAAGAGAAAATTAGACACTCATGATTTATTAACTACTCTCTCCTCGTCCTCATAAGGCCAGGATGATTGCGTGACTCTATATGGGGGGCTGCGGTGCAATGTGCTCCGGCTCTGTCTCGTACACCCCAGTCAAGGCATGAAAGATAGATCAAGAGAAATTTTTGAGCAAGGAGAGAGTGTGTATTATAAGAGCCTATGGTTGATTGCTCTGAAACCAGAGAAGAGCGAGGGGGAGGAATAACTTTAGTGAACTCACTATACGTCTGATGTAATTCTTCCTCTCCCCACAACGCACATACACCTTATATAATACAAAAGTACAGTCCATCCTGATGTCCAAATCCATCCAGAGAGTTGCAGCGGCTGCTTCCCATTGGACCCTCTGGCTCTCAGACTGTGTAGATTGTCTGTATGCGCCTTTTTACACCAATCCATGTGTCTTTTATTGTCCTGCAGCACTGGGATGTAATCAGGTAAGCCCAGCGGCAAAGAGTAATCTCAGTCAGACACTATGAACCGCTAGCTACCTTCTCTGCTGCTCTCCTTTCGTGTTACATCTCTCTTCCTCCTTTACTTCCTCCTCAGCAGCCTCCAGGCGCTCCAATCTGCCTCCCCCCTCAGGCTTACCTTCCTCCCCTCCTTCCTCTAGCTCCCCTCTGGCACACTCCATCACCAACATCATCAGCACCAGGCCTGGGCCTGTATATCTCGTCATGTGGTTTCCTGGGACAAGAAGATCTGTGTTGTGTTATATGTACTCCATGTGTTCGTGTGTCGGGTGGAGTATCATTTATTTATTGGGTTTGGGTGCAACATTACCTCACCCTGTGGTTTGTGTGTGTGAGATAAATGTGATCATATGCACAGTGGACACACATATATGTAGGAGCCAGTTGCACTAGCAGTTTGTAATAGGCATAGTTATAATGTATTTACCGGTAAGTTGAAACTGCTGAAAAAGCTAATGTGTTACAGAACACTATGCCAATGACTTTATAATACTGTAAATTAATGAATAATACATTTGCATTATTGGATAATTTCCCAATTATTCCAAACTGGATGAATGTTACTAACTCTGAAACATACATATATTTCTCCATTTATACATATATAAAAAGAAAGCAAAGTTGTACCTGAATTTCGAGCAGTATCACTCAAGTGTATTATATTGTCTGTCCCCTAAAACTGTTATTTTTGGCAGTTAATTGAAATTGCAGTTGATTGCTTTTGATTGTACTGTACTGTTGATTCAAAAGTTTTAAGATTCTAAATCCTTTATAAATCCCACAACAGGGAAATTCACATGCTAACTCATGCATGGAATTTCTAAAAGCTGCCTGTAATAAATTTAAAAATATAAGCATATGCATTGGTGCTCATATGAGCAAACACAACAGGGATTTTGCTTTTCTAGTTGACTCCCTCCTCAAACACAGGCAAACATACAGGATATGTACGCACATCCACTCTCTGTCCTGTGTGTTTAGATTGAAAATGAAAGCTCCCAGTAAGAGTGTTTGCCAAGAAGTCTGTTTGGTGGATAGATGATTTATTGGGTGATTCTATGAGGAGATTCCTCTGTGGTCTCAGCTGGGATGAAGCGAAAGAGATAGTGAGGAGAGACGAGTGGAGGAGACTGCCCCAGTCATTTGATGTAGAGGTGGAGTGGGACAGTTGCCTGGGTAATAATGCCTGCACGCACACACGCACGCACGCACGCACACACGCACGCACGCACGCACACACGTATGTACACAAACCTGAACGTACACACAGAATCATCCAGCAGATTAAATGCGCTGCAGGTTGTATGAGACCAGAGAGTGAAAGAGTGAAAGAGGGAGAGGGTGTTGAGTCAGTGTGTAAGCCGCAGGGCAGCAAAGTCTTCCTCTACTACTAAGTCAGCCACTGATCTCATTTCTCCACGGATGGACTCCTAACACACTCCCATCAGGGGACAAATATATATTCCCTCAGTCTCTGTTGCTCACACATTCCCTGCACCGGCGACCTTTTCTCTTTATTCATCTCCCACTATTTTTCTATTTCTTTCTCATGGTTCCTTGCTTTTTTGTTTCCTCACTCCCCATCTTCTCTTCACTCTGTCTATATTATCCTCCTCCATCCCAATATCCCTCTCGTTCTTTCACACACTATTTTTCTCTGCTTCTGTGGTTTTAACCCTCTCCTCCATCCCATCACTTCATCCCGTGTCAGACCACACACCATTACCCTCTCTCCTCTTCCTTTGATCAGTCACAGCCAACAGGTGCTGTAAATTGTGTCCTCTGGCTACCGGCTATCGTAGTGTCTCCCGTACGTATTCAGTCTCCTTCCCTGCCTCCACCCTTGCTCGTTCTCTTTGTTCTTCTCGCCACATCCCTCTAGCTCTTGCCCCAGTTTGTCAGCGAAGCAAAACTGGCTGTGCCCATCATTCATCTCCCTCATCCTGTCATAGCGGCGGCTTGGCTGGTCTCAGACAAATAGCATCATGGCAGATAATACAGGCACAGCCAGAAAAGAGCTAAATTAATGGTCCCTTCTCTGCCGTCCTAATGGTCCTGCTTTCCACTTGGCCAGGGGACAGCTCTCTATGCAGACACGAACATCAGCATCCTATGAGGAAAACATACCTGTAAGCTTCAACTAGCCATGACATGCATGAAACAAATACACACACCTTGTGAAAAAAAACTGTCCACTGGCAACATATCCACAGACAAATGTGGTGTTTGTCAAGGGAGATGTTTATTGTGTAGAAATTGCGTGGTGATGTATGGATGTGACATGAAGGCCTCTGTTGCAGGAGCACATAACAGTTAAGTAATTCAGATCTCAAAGCCCTAATCAAATCACACATACTGTACATACACATACAGCCTTCTGTAACCTGGGGGCTGTTTCACAAAAGCAGAATTTATAAATCCAGGATAACCAATACAGTGAGGCTTGACCTAGTCTAATCTGTGCATCCTGGCTTGGTGCGTTTCACAAAGGCCAAGCCAGGCTGAGGAGGAGCGACCAGGTCGAGCCAGGCTGAAGTAATTCAGATAGATGCACGTTCACGGCTTTCTTTAACAGACCATGAGGTCGATCACAGATTTACTGATGCCAAAATGGAGAATACGTATTGTACATACTTTATACAGAGTGAGCTTCTTGTGGAAGTATGATAAATGGTAGTATGTGAAACACATTATTTTGAAAAAAAAGAAACACGCTGTAATGAAACAGCGAGAGAAAGCGTGGCAGACGACAGCGAACCGACTAAATGCATAAGTAGCCTAAAAATATACATTAACTGACCACTGCTCTGAATTGAAACCGTCATAATCATACCATCCAAGGATTAGGCTACTAATTATTTGCACAAATTAACCATTGTACTCTTTGCCTTAAAAGTAGGCAGAAGATAATGTTCCTCAGGAAATTTACCATGAAGATCAATTTTCTACAATGCTAGAATATGATGCGTAAATATCTCTTTCACTCTGTTCCTACCTCTCTCTCATGGGCTAAAATATCAATTTCCTAAGTCATATTAACTTCCACTGCTCGCTTTTAATGCAAAGTGTACAACTGTTTGTTTTTGCAAATGACAAGTGACTCATTGAATGCTTTCAGTTAAGAGCAGTAGTTCGTAAATGTTTATTTTTTTAGACTATCACTAAATTAATCAACTAAAATAATTTAAGGTGTATTGGTCCACTATAGAAACACACATGTACAGCACTTTATACATTGCCCTTAGTAACAGACTTCATTTAAAACACATTTGGCAACTTTATCAGCCTTTTCTGCTTATCTCAACAACTGCCATAATATATTCATCAAACTTCTAACAACAATATGAACAGCAGTCTTCATGCAGCAATATAACAGTAACAATGACTGTCATATGAATAATTATAAAAAAAAAAAATAATGGTCACAACTTTAAATAATAACAGTACTTAAAGGAACAGCAATATGTACCTGTTGTATTTTAATCCAGGCTGATAACAATAGAGTAAAACCACTGCTGGGTGATCAGAAAAGGCTCCAGGATTAAATAAATCCTGGCTGTTAGCCTGGTCAGGACCAGGCTAGCTGTAGAGAATAAATCTCCATGGTAACTTAGGTTCCTCTGCTTTTGTGAAACCGAGTCAAGGCTAAATTGAGCCAGGATAACTGGGAAATCCCGGCTTAATCCCTTATCTTGGTTTTGTGAAATAGCCCTCTGTAGGGATACATGTCTGACATCAGGATGTTACAAAATGTGTTTTTGTTATACATATTCTAAGCAAATTTCCAAAAAAGGTGTCAAAACAAAATCCTAATCACAGTGTGTTTCCACCATTCAGTGCTACAGCATGTGAATATTCTCGACAGAGTTTAAGAAAATGACATAATTAAATGAAAGCAACTGTCTCGTCTGTAAATCCGGTACATCATGGCATTTCAGTTTTGCTTCCCATGAGATGGCATTTGTTGTGGTATATGTTGTAAATTAGCCTCCTCTGTCGACATACCAGGTGGTGATTTTATTTAAGCAGTCATAATGATTAGGGCTCTCTGGTAGAGAAGGGGGATGTCACAGAGTGGCATTAATTTGTCATCGCTGCATCTACATCTAAGACGCTGAAATAAGTGTCATTGTTTATTCAAAAGTTTAGTGTACATCAACTCAACACTTGCTCTTTTAACCATGTTCTGAAGACGCACAATTGAGATGACCCCAACTAAACAACAAGTCTCCAAATTATATGACAAAATGCATGCTGTGCAAGGATGAGGATAAGGAAATTTTTTGGTTTGGGTTAAAAGAAATCATTGTTCCCTTTGGACAGGTTCTGGGATTACATACTTAAAGGTGGATGATAAGTCTATATCGACGACGTTTCATTTCTGGGATTGTTCAGGTGCTGCTGGGAATTCCGCCAGATGTCCCTAATTTTCAGCCGGCATTCTAAACTCTGGTGGATTTAAGAGCACTGTGGTTAACTGCTCCTCAGATCTCTGCAGGGTAAATTCAGACATCTAGCTAGACTATCTTTTCAATCTGAGTTTTCTGTTGCACGACTAAAACAACCTTTGAACATACACGTTACAGCCAAACCAGTTCCTTCCCGAGGCTTTTCACCGTGGCACCGTCCGGCGCTTAGCGCCGCCCAAGACGATTGTGATTAGTTTAAAGAAATGCCAGTAAACCAGAACATGTTTTTCTCCCATCCCGGAATGTTGTGTGGACTAGCCAGACCCTCCTCTGCTGCACTGTGTAGGAAGGTCTGGCAATCCGAGACTAAAGTCTGACTAACTCCATTGGGATCCTGTAATACTGTAATACTTCTGTAACATGTTTATATTATTATTATTATTATACATTCACTTCCTTTTCAACTTCCATAGTCTGCTCTATCTCTTTATGTTCACTGGACTAAAATGTTGGCATTTGTATGCTACATACTCCTGTATCCTGAAACAAAGTATGTGTGCCATGTACCAAACCTGTAAAAGATTCAATAAAACATTTGAATAATAGGAAAAAAAAGAGAAACCAACGTTCACGGCCAGTAAGAAGTGGGAAACTGACAGTGGTCTACTGTGTCAAAGTCCGACATTTCTTGACCCATCCATCAAATTTGTCCTTTACTCCCATCACACTACAGCCACAACGTCTACGGCTTACGAAGGCTTGACCCGAAGCATATTGTTTCTGAACATTTGCTGAAACGACTCTCCATTGTCCAGTAGCAAACCTTTGAAATATCTCTTCTCTGTTTGTAGATCAATATACAGTTAAATGAGGGACATTTAACAGAGCTTACACTCACAACCCGATGAAGCTCATGGCCTTGGCATGGTGCTGACAATAAGCTAGCATTTATCTCTCGTTTGATGCTTTTAAAAGCAAGTTAACAATTTTACAAACACATTTTCAAGTATGTTTTTTGTCATAACTGCCATGTAGTCAAAATCAGGGAAAGCATCATTTAAAAATCTCTGGATTTTTAATTGATACACCTAAATTTGAATTCTGCCCTTTATTTTGATTTTGATTTCATATTGTTTCTGGGCATTTGCTGAAACGACTGATGCTGTTGTTTTTCTTAGGACTCCAACCAAAATGTGTATGATATGACTAAATCTGATCAGCAATATGGAGAGCCCTGCATATAAATGTTAAGTCTGTGTATGTATGTGAGTACATCTGTAAGTTTTCATGCAACCACCATAACTGCTGACTGCACACTCTCTCGCCATCTCTCACTGATGCGCCTCTTCTATTCTCCTTGATCATGGCTACTGTTGTCATTTCTCCTCCAGCGTAATGAGTCAGTGTGTGATGTTAGATGGCTGCTGACAGTGTATCCTATGACTCACATTGGGGTGGTACTGCTGTACCAGCACATCTCAATACCCCCCGCGCCCCTCAATCCTCCCATGCCTCCTCTCCTCTTTCCCTCTGCTTCTGTTTGGACTGTACCTTCCCCAGTGGGTAGGGACATTTGCTAATAATAAGTAAACATACTGTAAAGGTGACACGCACAAACATAAACCACCACACACACATGCAGGGTCCAGTTGGGCAGCAAAGCCTGTTTTCCATAGCGAGTATTTATTGTGTTATCATCAGTCATGATCATTTTTTCTCTCTGGAGTAAGAGAAGCAAAAAAATAAAAGCTGGAGAAAAAAGGGAGCGGGCTGGCTAATGGCACAAAGTGTTGGCCTGTGGAAAGTCCGATGATGATCGAGGCCAAATTGACATTGGAACTGAGTGAGACTGTGTGAGTTTAGTTGCATGTGCTTGGACAACAAAGATTTTTGGTATCACAGTTTATAGTTTGAAAACTATCAGCTTTTGAGATGTACTACACACACCACTGATTCTACTGTGTAAACAGTACAGTATTTTACATTTTGCTCTTGTTATTTTTATTTAAATCTTGACACCACATGTATGTTTAAAGTACTCATATTATGCTCATTATCAGGTTCATAATTGTATTTAGAGGTTATATCAGAATAGGTTTACATGGTTTAAAAAGCACCATATTTTTGTTGTACTGCACATTGCTCCAGCTCCTCTTTTCACCCTGTGTGTTGAGCTCTCTGTTTTAGCTACAGAGGGAGGCATCACACTTCTATTCCATCTTTGTAGGGAGGCGCACATGTGCAGTTTCTAGGTAAGGACTACTACCCAGTCAGAAGCAGAGTTTGGGGGCGTGCCAGCTAGGTGAGCATTATAACGTGTTACAAAGTGACGCACGTTCGTCACGGAAGTAAAGGCTGGACAACAATAGAGCTGTTTGGAGCAGTTTGTGAACAGTGTTTTCTGTTGGAGATGGTAAGTCCCTTTGGGGTGGACTTTGGGCTTTTTCACTTTGTAAACCTATAATGTGCACAAAAAAGATATATAATATAAAGGTAAGGGAAAAAGCCAAAAAGCATAATATGAGCACTTTAAAACATGATTTCTTTTGCATTTACATCCACAAGTACAGGAATATATTAGGCTATTCTTGGTCCTGATGACATGTCCGTTTCAGGTTATCATTCTGTGACAAACAGTAAACAGTGCTCTACTAGTGTGAGGCCTGCCTACAACAGACACCTTGCCCTGCTTTATGTTAATACAACACTTAAACACTCCTGCTTTAAAGGGCCTGGGCACTCGTAAACCTTGACAGACCCTCAGGCCGTGCCGCTGCCTGTAAAACACTGACTGTTTATGGATGCCTGTACCTGCATCCTTCTACCCATAAACACTTTTCTTTGTCCTTCTGGGATAGAGTGGGTGAAGAGGAGTTTATTTCCCCTCAACCAAGAAGTGTGTTAGGCCATGTCCACGCTGTTCGTTTGCCTTTTGTTTTTGTCCACAGTATATATTTTTTTTTAAAGTTTGCCATCCACACTGAAATGTCAAAACAATGGAAAGGCACGTAAACCTACTCAAAAAAGATGAGTATGGAAATTTGAGCTATCACCTTCACAGCATTTCAGGCCATTTTCAGAGTGTTGTTTGTCACCAGAGCCTGCAATCACATATCCTGTTTGACCTGTTGTTTATCCACTTAAAAGAGAGTGTTATGTGTATATATATATATATATATATATATATATATATATATATAGATATATATATATATATATATATAGATATATATATATAGATATATCTGTGGTATGGACATACTCTTCCATGTCCATGTCCCCAGGAGCTGCTGCCCTCAGGCTTCCTGTAGCCTCTCCCTGCCTGTTCCTGCTCTGAATGCAGACGTCCGCTTGGTGCCATTGTCATTGTTGAACCAAACTTCCTTTAAACACTCCGCCGACCCAACCCACTATGATTTACTAGCCCCCCGCATCCATAGGCATCTGCGCCAGCCAATTGCATTAAAGAGATAAATAGCCAGACCAATAAAAGTGTTGTGAGGGGGCTGAATGGGCCCTGGAATGCTCATCATCCATTTGGTGCAGTAAGCAATGGGGGGGGTGAGCCGGAGGGGAGGTGTGGGGCTTTTAGTGGAAGGTTTTTTAGGGGTGATATTGTGATTGGTAGTGGAGGTGATGTCATGTCATCCATCTTAGGGAGCCACTTCATTAGGCTAATGGAAGGGCTGGACCGCTCACCGTTTGTTCCTGTACGTGAATGTGTGTGTGTGTGTGTGTGTGTGTGTGTGAGTGTGTGTGCGTGTATTTGTCCTTCCATTGATGGCAGCTTCCAAGGCTAAAGTGGTTATGAAGACTAAAGTGATTTTATGGTCATAAATGTGTGTGTGTGTGTGTGTGTGTGTGTGTGTGTGTGTGTGTGTGTGCGCCAGTATTTTCACACAGTTCAGTAATGACACTGTTTTTGATGAGGGGGAGATAATACAGTGCGTTTGAGGAGCTAAAGCACACCTTTTCCTTTGATGTTTAAGCTACAATCACGTTCCTTCAATGACTTGCAAAGTGCAGAGAGGATACACACCATGCTTTGGGGTAATATCAGTGATCGACTTTGATTTGTTACTGACTTAAATGAGCATGTCACTTCAAATGTTCCTCTTGTGATGAGTGAAGAGGACAAATAGAATTGCTCTTTGAATTGGCTACACCGCTCGGCCTCCTCTCTCTCTCTGTCACTTTTCCCTCCCTACGTTTCTCTCTCCGTCCCTCCAGTCTTGTTAGTTTTTCCACCTGAAACCCACATGATTTTCTGTCTGGACATGTGCTATCTTAATGAGAGTGATTCCTCTTAGTCCATTCCTCTCTTTGTTGTCCATGTCATTCCACCTTCAGCAGCTTGGTTTTATCCATTTCTTTATGTTTTTCAGATGTCATATGAGGCCTGCCTCTGATTTGCTTTGTAATTCCCTGAGCTTATTCTGATCATCTGAACTATGTTCTGCCATTTTCTATCCCCAAAGTCTCAGTTGTCCAGTAGTAAAACTTTGAAACATCTCTTCTCTGTTTGTAGATCAATATACAGTTAAATGAGGGATGTTTAACAGCGCTTACACTCACAACCCGATGAAGCTCATGGCCTTGGAAAACACATTTTCAAGTATGTTTATTGTCATAACTGTCATGCAGTCAAAATCAAGGAAAGCATAATATAAAAATATCTGGATTTTTAATTGATACACCTACATTTGAATTCTGCCCTTTATTTAGATTTTGTACATGAGAGCTCATGAAGGGAGCCACATGCAAAGTGTATTTTTGTTAGCAAATATCAAATTAAATTAATCACAAGCTACACCAGGAAGTCTCTCCATTAGCAACATGTTCGATTCCCATTCTCTTATTTTGTGGTTCTCCTCAGGACATTAAAATGATATAACATGAATCTGTTTATTCACAGTATTTAGACCAAAACGTGAGTATAAATATACTATTTGTCCATCCAAACTTGCACAGTGGAGGTGTTAATGAAACAAAATAGCCACACTGTGTCCAAGCTGTGCTGTAATGTTTCATTCAAAAGCCACCATTTCCCCGAAGAAAAGTAAATCTGAAAAAACATTTTTTTTAAACAGAGTAGTTTCCTTGTAGCAATTTAAATATATGCTCTATGTAGCAATTAAGATGTGCAAATGAGCAGACGGGATAGCCTTAGCAAGGCGCCGGTATCACCCACGTATGGACACCTGCTACCAGAGCAAAGGTACAACAGACATACTGTTTTCTATGAATATTAATTTCTTCACTATTAGCTTCTGGAACTGAAGGTCGCAAGCAACCCAAGATAGAAATACAAATATTCACTGCTTTTTTATGTATTATTTGTGACAGCCATTAATTTCATGTCTCTGTATGCTCAGATCTGAGGAATCAATGATGCTGTGACATTTTCAAAAGAAACATGCATAGAGGTGGACTTTTATGGTCTGATGGATGGAAGCATGCAAAAACTTGTCAATGTTTGTTGGATTCCTGTCAAACCAGTTAAAAAGTAAAAGACAGCCTTTCTGCTGTCAGCTATGAGTAAACGTGATGCAATGAGAGACAACATTATTAGAGGACTGTGAAATGTTGTTATCTGACGTAACCTGTGGTTCACAGGTAACAGGCAAGGTGTTGAAGAGATATGTATGATGTGATATATTTTTTTTCATGTATCAGGACCTTCTTTTACTGTAAGTGATATAGAGTGCAGACCGCATTTTTCTGTCCGAGCCCGACAGGCATTAAGATATTTATGTCCGAGCCCGACACAGTTAAAATCTCGTTTTTTTTTCTCATACTAATGACACATACGTTTGTTTGTGTGGAAAGCCCGCTTTTATTAAGCAACTGTAGGAAGGCATTCGGAAATGTCAACAGATGAGCTAATCAGTGCACACGGGGCAACAAGCGCACCTTAACACAGGCATGCACCTACATAATAAGCTTTTTTAAATTTAAAATGTTCAGTGCCTTATCGCGCTGATGTGACCGAGCCCAAACATTATCAGGTCCCGACGGGCTCGGTTCGGGTATCCATCCTCTAAAGTGATACCATCAAAATCTTATTTATTTTGTGATGATGTTAGGGTCTTTTATAATTTGTATGAATAAAGCAAAAAGATAAGGAAAGCTTTTTGACCACTGACTAGACATGGGTCCTGGTGAAATGTTTGCTTCATGCATTAGAAAGTTTAAAGGCAAGGTAATTCCCTGCAATGTGTTAATATGTTAATCTGCACCCTTTCCCCTTGGCTTTAGACTCCATTATGGTGCGCTTTCAGAGCTTTGTGTATACATGTAATGTGCCTACACCGGCATTAGTGAACCTTTGCATTTCAAAGTGCAGTGCTTGTTTGGCTTGTGTCTGCATGTGCGCCATTGCACGCCGTGGTGGCCTTTAACGCCTGTCCCTGGTGAAGATCGATTTTGTGCCTAGCCAGCAGCCCACTGCTAACCTTGAGGTAAGCTGGCGTAATGAGATCGCATCTGACGGCATTGACTCACACCTGACAGCACTGACACTCTCCTCCCAGCCAGTGAGAGACACAGACAGGCAGAGTGGGAAAGGCTAGGTCCTTGGTGGTAGGCTGTACTGATTAGTTTTCTCTTGATCTTACTGTAATATACTGTATATATTTCCACTTCTACAGAAGTTGGGGTTTTGTAATATTATAAAAGACAAAGACTTATACTGCTGAAGTTACAGCCATTCACAACCTTTACATTTATTCTTACTAATGTGATTGCAAGTGACAGAATGAGTGGGTTCTTTTGTTAGCCTGTATTCTCTGACTTATATAAAACCTCTCTTGGGAGAAAGATGGTATGTTGGGCATGTGTGTTACACAAGAACACCAAGATTTCAGGGTGGACCTCTGTTTTATAGGAACCTCAGCAGCTGCAGCGTCTTGGTGTCGATCTGTAGGCAGTGCTGGGTAATGCACAGCCCTCTGTCTGGCCATAGCTGTGATAAGAAGTACCATGCCTGTATTTTCTGGCTCAGATGAAAACTTTAGCTATAGCAGGCTGCAAAGATCTTTGTCACCAACAACGCACATACTATGAAACGTGTAGTCTAATTTGAAAATAATTCAAAAAGGAGCTGCCCGTCCAAGCCATCAGTGTAAAATGCCTGTTAACATCACATGAGATGACTCTTTCCTATAGGGCTGTGACAAGCATACTGGAGCTGATTCTTAGATGCATGTATCAGGCTACAATTGGATAAGATGGGACTGGGATAACCATTATCTGAGTAGAGGTAATTGAAACAATAATGGGCATGTTAACAGCTTGGAAAATAGCATTGATCCATCATCTAAGATGAGCCCTCTTTGTGCATTAATACCATGACTAAATGGCACAAACCGATTTGCTCTCGGTCATGGCTAGGTCTAGTTGACTAATTGAAAAAGAAATGAGCAAGAAGAGGGTTTTGTGAGGTGTGGAAGAGTCAGTCTCCCACCTTGCCCCTGCAGGACTTTGAATCCCTCCCACAGCCTGGGATTTCTAAGCAAAGATTAGCCAAAGACATGGCACGATTTTGGCGGAAGTGTGGAATTGGAATTCAATTCCTGTATACCTACGTACAGATGTAGATTAGTAAGCCAGTGGGAACCAGATCGATGGGAATCCAACAGCTTTGTGCAGCTCAGGAGCATCCTCAGCAGGTTACGTCTTTGTCTCAGCCTTGTCTACACATTCTTCCACTCTTAGTTTCTGCTGTGTAATCTGACCTTGGCACGTTTTCCTCCATCTGGCATACTGCTTTGCTGATATTCAACTTTCACCAGGTTGAAATGGCACTGAGCTGCAGCTAGCCTATAGACTGAGCACTGCTGCACTGGATGAACACATGGAAAATTAGATTACTGACCTACAGCAAAGGTTAGACTTCAGTAAGCATGAGCAGTCAGATGATGGCTGGTGTAGGGGTTGGGGGTTTAATAAACTACTGCTGGTCATGAGCCTATTGTTTTACTTCTCTGCTCGCAACCTCATGTGGATATCCGTGCCTGTGTGTGTGTGTGTGTGTGTGTGTGTGTGTGTGTGTGTGTGTGTGTGTGTGTGCGCGTGCGAGCCGTGATGTGTCTTAAACTGTGGCCCTCATTGTGGCTGGCTGCATTAAGCTGAAATGCTGTTATTGATCACACACAAAGGTTGAGATGGAAAGCAACAGAGTGGGAATGGGCCCAGCCCCAGGTGTGTGTGTGTGTGTGTGTGTGTGTGTGTGTGTGTGTGTGTGTGTGTGTGTGTGCGTGCGTGCGTGCGTGCATGTGTGTGCGTGAGCGAGCCACAGCTGTGCTGTCTGTCAGCCTCTGGCTTATCCATTAGAGGAAAAGGTGGTTGGGGACTTTTGCAGAGGGAAATACCATTCTGGATAAAGAAAAGGGTTTGAGACCAAGTTGGAGAGTAAAGAAGCAATTGTATTGCAACATTTTCAAGAACTGGTACTTTACTTGAGTGTTTCCATTTTGTGAGACTCAATGCATCTACTCCATAACATTTCAGAGGGAGATGTTCTTTGTATTTTCCTATATTACTATTTTTTTTTTTTTTTTTTAGGGTGGCAGTAGCTCAGTCCGTAGGGAGTTGGGTTGGAAACCGGAGGGTTGCTGCTTCAAGTCCCCGTACGGACCAAAGTACGGAGTGTGGATTGGTAGGTGGAGAGATGCCAGTTCACCTCCTGGGCACTACCAAGGTGCTCTTGAGCAAGGCATCGTACCCCCCAACCGCTCAGGGCACTGGTCCAGCCCACGGACTCTGACATCTGTCCATTTGGGCATGAATAGGTTCTGAGCATGTGTGTGAGTATTTCAGGCCTGATTTTGTAAATCTAGTTATATACAGTGTTGGGCAAGTTACTGAAAATTAGTAATTAGTTACAGTTACCAGTTACTTCTTTTAAAAGTAATTGAATTACTTTACCAATTACTGTATATCAAAAGTAATTAATTACTAGGGAAAGTAACTTTGAAGTTACTTTTTATGTCTGAATGTCTAAATGTAAATATGAACAGTACTGAACAGTCAAACACAATAAACATAATTTTTAGACCTATTTATTGTAATCAAAAGTTGACAGAGGATGCATGTCATCGACAACATACCTAGCAATCAATTTATTCAGCTCTGCCTGGCTTATCGGCTGCACTGCAGTCCGTGTAAAATCTAGCTTTGGTTGTTTGCATGGAGTGGCGCCTTCAGCATCCGTAGGGCTGGGGTCTTTCGCTACTAGCTTTGTTGAAGCGTGTTGCTTCAACAGGTGCTTCATAAGATTTGTAGTACTACTCTTAGATGTGGATAGGTTCTTTACACCTGCACATAATTGATAACTCACCACTCCATTTTTGTCTTTAATTTCGACGAGCGAAAAGTAATGTCCATACTTCCAGGAAAGAAAGCTCATTCTATCCGCACTATCTAGCTATCAATCCGCTGAAAGAAGTCCGGATAATTTATCAGCTGTGGCAAAAAGTGGGAAAACGTGGATCAACTTCTGTCCAATTCAAGCAATGACAGTAGATCTGGTGAGTGTCTATCGCTACATCTTTATGTATGGTCTATGAACGCTATGCAATAACTTCAGCCGTAGGGACAGCAACGTTAACTGGTTAGCTTACATTGCAACATGTTTAACGTTACAGGTGTGTCAACTGCAGCGGCTGTGCAAAAAGGAAATCACCCTGTCGGGGTTGTATTCGCTATAACAACCGCCTCGCTCTACATTATCCCTTACTTGTTTGATTGGTGTATCATTGCGCCACCATAAGGTCCTGCGACGTTAGATCAGAAGCAGCTAAAGTAGGCCTATCTGTCTTCTTGTCTGCAAGCGTTCATTTTTCACAAAAGAGAGTAACGCGAGTAACAAATTCATTTAAATTTCAGTAATTGTAATTGCGTTACTTGATTAAAAAAAATATTTTGTTACATGCTCGTTACCGCTAAAAGTAGTGGTATTACAGTAACGAGGTACTTTGTAGCGCGTTACTCCCAACACTGGTTATATATGATTGATTGATATATAACTAGATTTACCTTCACCACTGGTCCTCATGCCGTTCTCTTTGTCCACTCACTCTCTCTTCATGTATGTGCATCTCCACATGTATGTGTCTGCATGTGTACAAACAATACCCACAAAAAAATACATAATAACTTCTACATGCAAATGCATACACACGTACTGCTAGAGTTTCACTCTGTCCCGCTGCCTTTCATTCGAAGACACCTGTGGCACACACACACACACACACACACACACACACACACACACACACACACACACACACACACACTCTGTCTCTCTCTCTCTCTCTCTCTCTCTCTCTTCCTCTCATACATACATAGTGTCTTTCACCTCTCTGCCAGAGTGAGTCTCTTTATGAGTTGCCTGCCTGGCACCCAACTGTGAGGCCCTTTTAATTAGAGCCCTGTTGTTAAGCACAGGCCTCCTCCCGTAGTCTCATCCACTCCCCACCTCCTCCTCACACCTGTACACCCTCTGTCAAACATACACTCACCACCACTGTTCTACTCTCCCCTCCTTGTTCTTATGGGCTGGTTCACACATAGTATCCACATATACAGTATCTAGATTGTATTTACTGTACATCCAATTAGAATGTAATACTTATCGACACAAAGAATGCACCCACAAAGTCTCAATTAGAAAGAAGAAGTGTGAACATTACCCTTTTCAGACTGTGTCTTCATGTCGTTTTGGTGTATTTATCTGCCATTTGCAAGTTGAATATTAGACTGTATAATATTTTAAAACAAAAATTGTAGTATGAATGAAATCAATTTGAGTCTTGAGGGAAAACATTTGAAAACTACGCATCCATACCCTCAGTTCACACAGAAGAAAAAGCATCTACCTGGATTATTATGATTAACAAGATTAATAGTAATAACTTAATCTATATCACCTCTATTACAGAAGAGGAAACAAGCAAAAATATATTTGTTTTGAAGGGAAACATCAGTTTAAAAAAGTTAATTTGAACATATTTACCATTGATTCCTAAGGGGAAAACTTTGTTTTTAGAAAACTTTTTTCCCCCCAGTATTTCTGGAACTCGAGCTGTTCCATCGCACTCGTAACCTGCATTCCTCAATTTCCCTTTTAAAGCAAGGCCAAACCCCCTTCGAAAAAAAAAAAAGTGTCTCTCACATTCATTGATTCTCCTCTGCATCTGGATGCTATGATCAAAGAGCTATTGTGTTGGGGGGCCTCCTCTCTAAGCTGCATTTCTAAGGAACTTCCACAATCAGGGGTAAGTTGATTAGAAACAATGGCAGGAGGGATGGTATTATGTTGAATCAGGAATTCCGTGCTAAACTTCCCAAAGCTGCTGCAGTGTGTGTGTCACCCTGTCCCTGGCAGGAGAGGGGATTATAACAATACAACATACACATGATGCGTGCTAACCTCGGTCAGAAATCTAAACGTACAATGGGGGTTAGTACAGCTCTGTTACAGTTACAGTTATCCCCTTAAAAAATCCTCTATATATTTGAAATTAGTTTGGAGGAGTGCTGCCTACATCTGTGACTGCTTGTCTTCAGCTTGATGTGGAAAGACAGGTTGTTTAGGACCGTGGGGAATGAACGATGGAGAAAGAGCAGGGTGGAGGAGAAGGAGGAGGAGGAAGGCTGCAGCTGCTGTTGTGCGTAGTTTAGTGTTGGTCTGGTGGGGTTCGGCAGAAATCACAGCAGAGCCCGAGAGAGGCACAGCCCCTGCTGCCTTAATGAAAAGAAGGATGGATAGATAGATAGATAGATTTCACCTCTTCCTTCCATCCTTCACTCTGGGCTAAAGACCCCTCCAATCCCAGGAATTAAGCATAAAAGGCAGAAACAAAGCACCTATTCTGTGCCACCGTCCTTTTATTTCTCCACCCTCTGTGTAGCAAATGTCGCTGCACTGAGAATCCTCCCCTGTCTGCGTCTTTATCGACCCTTCCTCTTCCTCAGAGGAACAGACAACAGCCAACTCCTGCTAGGGCTCTTTTCTCCCTGTTCTGTTTTTATTATGATTGTTTTTAAAGATTTTTTTTCTCTGCTTACGGCAATATCCGCAACCCTGGGCAGACAGAGAGAAAAAAGACAGAGGGGAGAGAAGAAGAAGAAGAAGAAGAGCGAAAGTTATTTTGCTGAAGGACATTTGCAGAGGCAGCTTTTAACACCCTCGCCCCCTCCCCTCTCTTCCGTTCCCTCCATCCCTGCTTAAACACACTTCTCCCTTTTCTCTTCTTTAAATATTGAGAATCGTTGCAAATTCCTCTGGCCTCTTCCTTTTGATGCTACTGGCCTCCCAAAGGCTCAGCAATAGAAATGCATTTGGAAGGGCTGAAACTCTCAGTATAGCAACAGTAACAACCCCCCCTTGCAGGACCTCCCTGCTCCCCCCTCCAGGCCCCAGTAAACGGGTCTGAGCTTTGCTGGTTCCCAAGCCGCACCTCTTCCCCCAGCTCCCCGTGTTCTCTAGTCTGAAGGCCAAGCTGTCCCTCTGGGCTGGCTTTGGCTGCTCATTTTCACTCTAACAGAGGGTGGCTCTCCACAGGCCTGGCTTTTTAACCTACACCAACATGCATGCACACACACAAACACATCATGCAGCTGTAACAGTGACCTTGTTGACTCCTGTCACTTTATACTTGACTTTTCACCACTCTCCCGCCCTAACTACTCTGAAAAACGGAAGAAAAAAATGTGTAGTCTATTCTATACACATCACCGCATAGTCATTCCTTCCTTATTGCTTTGCCTTTTTTCTTTTATTCCTCAGATGGCTGCATTTTATATGCTATTTAGATTTTGCTAACTAGTAGGGTGCAGATGCCTGTGTTGTGGGTAGCTCAAGAATAAAACACAGCCTGAGTTTAGATACAAAAAGAGCTTTTCTTGCGGGCTGCATTCCTGAGCATATGCTGTTATTGTTCTTGTTTCTCTAAAAGGAAAACAGTAAATAGCTGCTAAATAAAGCTGAAGCTATTAAAGTTGCACTGCGTCTAGGCTAACCAACGGTCAAAACGCAACTGGAGAATCCCCCCCGTCGTTTTCATGTAAAACAGGAGAGCGAATCCTGAGCAGAAAGCAAGTGCAGCAGACTAAGATCATAGGCGTGTTATTGCTTAACAGCCCACTTTATGGGATCGGCTCTCTTTGTGTTTTAACGAGGAGGCCATGGATGGGTGGAAAGCCGAATAGATGGAGAGAGGGGGGGTGGGGGGGTTGAGTCTGTTAGGGAAGATGACAGATTAGAGAAGATTGAGAAAGAATAAAGGATGGAGAGGAAGAAGTCGGAGAGAGGTTTAATGTCGCCTTCTCTCCTCAGGTCTAATTAGGAGTGAAAGAAGGGGCTGAGGGGACCTCTTTAAAGTGCTGCTGTTCATTCTTCACATCACAGCTACTCTTCTCTTCTCCTCTCTTCTTACTCGTACAACAAATGCTTTGAGTCAAATGACCGCTGCTTCTCTTTGTTTCATTTTATAGCCCCAAGAAATAAATCCCCCTTTTCTCTCCAGGTTATTTTAGTTGAACAGGACAATTTTTGCAAACAAACTTGAATGTGTGTGTGTGTGTGTGTGTGTGTGTGTGTGCGTGCGTGCGTGTGTGCATGCTCCTGCGCTTCATTCCTCTCTATATTTACCCTTCTCTGAAAAGTGTTTTGAGCCCCCAGTGCAGTGCCATGAGATTGGCAGTTTGCTGTGTGCTGATAAAGTCACGATCCGTGTGAGTGTGTAAAGTGTGTGTGTGTGTGTGTGTGTGTGTGTGTGTGTGTGTGTGTGTGTGTGTGTGTGTGTGTGTGTGTGTGTGTGTGTGTGTTTTAAGTGTGCCTGCTGATGAAAGGGAGGAAGAAGGAAGGCTGGACACCTCAGGAATGTTTTTTTCAATAACAAGTTCCCCTAGTGATGTAGAGCTCTGTTGTACAATTTTGTGTTTTGCTGCACTGTCTACGTGTGTGTGTGTGTGTGTGTGTGTGTGTGTGTGTGTGTGTGTGTGGGTGTGGGTGTGGGTGTGTCCTGAGGGAGGGCAGGTTCTGCAGCTTTCTTGCTGTATTGTGATTGGTCACAAGTTTATTATGCTATCTGAGTGTATTCTTAATTTAGCACACGTGTACACAACCACCTGATTTTGATGTTAATACAAAGCCACACACACACACACACACACACACACACACACACACACACACACACACACACACACATATTCCTACCTGTGGAGCGTGACTCCTGGTCACTGCTCCTGCCTTGTGCGCATCAACGTAGCGTTGTGCAACAACAGAGCCGTCTCTAACTAATACGTCCTTTACACTTCTCTCTGCAGGCATGCCTCATTAAACTTTCAACTGAACAGTTAAAAACTCTGCTGTCCCAACTGCTCAGTCCCAACTGGCCATGGCGTAAGAGGAGTAAATTAAATTCAGTCTGTCCAGTGGGTTTGAAGTCAGATGGAAGGATGGCATTTGCCGGGTGTCTGCAGCAAAGCATTGGGGCATTGCCACAGGTGGTGTTTTGTGAGCCCTGGCATTAACCTCACAGTCTGGGATGACCCCGGCTGTGCCAAAATATCTTTGTTTGTTTTTTATGCTGTCTGTCTGACTCTGTTTCCTTGTCCCTAGTCAACTCTGGTGATGGCATCGACTACAGCCAGCAGAAGAGAGAAAACATCGGGGACCTGATTCAGGAGACTTTGGAGGTCTTTGAGCGCTACGGAGGAGAGGATGCCTTCATAAACATCAAATACATGGTGCCCACCTACGAGTCCTGCATGATCAACTGAGGAGGGGGGGGGGGGAGTCCCCCTGACATTGCACAGACTATTGACTTTATCTGTTTGTCAGTCCTTCTTTATCTGCCCCCAACTCTAAATAGAACTCTTATTTTATCCCTTTCTTCTTCACTCCAATCATTCTCTTTTTGTGTCAGAACAGTACCATATCCTTTTATTGTCCTATTAAATGTATTACTAGTCATACTTTCTGTATCTGTGTATTTAACACTATCACGTGTTAATACCAATACAAGCTTGACAGAACAAATGTGCCCCATTGAAATACACCAATATACTTAATATTTTATCCATGTATTGTTCATTTTTTCATTGCTTTAGTGATTTATTTAGCTATCTGATGAGGAATCCTTGATGCACAGTGACTTTTATTTCAAACAGCGATATACATCAGATGAAAAATAATAATAAAACATAGAATTGAAAATTCCACTGATTTAAAAGGGAAACTTTTCTCTTTTGACTATCAAACACTCACCCCTGCTTGATGCTTGACTGTTGATTGTAAAAAGTAGGTTATTTGCTCCTTTAACAGAGAACAGCAGCTGTTGCCAGCTTACATGTACGTCAGCTAAATTGTTTTGCTTTTTACAGCCACCTTTCGAGCCTGCAGGGTGTGAACGCAACTCAAAAGACACATCTTTGCCGGAGTGTCATTTAGATATTACATGATATTTTATGCTATAAATATTAAGTAGTTAATTTTCCTGTGCTGAAACAGTAAACATCTGAAAGCCATTATCTCTACACTGCAAAGCTTTTAATTGAAAAGGTGCTAATGCAGCTTGAGAGGTACAGAAAAGGAGTTTGGTGACATTCCAGTGATGCAGGCCTGTCTTTCCTGTCTCAGTCCATGAAGTCATGTTTTACTTTATCTGCACTGTTTTTTGTCCTGTTCTACGACTGCTTCTATTGTGCTGTACCACTGTACCCATTCTGTCACAAACTCAGCTGGAGACGGAGCCTGTCTAAACATGCAGGGGGAAGACGCATAGAAATGACGACCGACAGCATTCCTCCAGATAACACACACACATACACAAACATGTTTGGTTACCATCCTTTGAACTCAAATACCCCCAAGTGATCCTAGTGAACACTTGGTTTGCATGTGGGTTTATTTATGACTGTTTCTGCATGACAGCATACATGTTTTTTTTGTTTGTTTATCCAGACCAGCCTGTAACTCAGTAGGCATCTTTCACCAACTTTGTGTTCCCTCACTGTGCAGACTTCCCACTCCCTCTCCCACTATCCTCTCTACTGCGTTAAAGTCACAGTGGAAACTTCTTCCAAGCCACAATGGAAGCTTTAGCAACCATATTTCCAACACACAAACACACACTTGCACATATACATATATAACCCTGTGACTCACAGGGGAAACATAGGGTAATTGATTTCTGACACTCAGAAGGACACTCGCACCGTCTCCTATTGTAAGTCATGTCTCCAGCAAAAGCAACTTTACAGGCCTGCGAAGGAATTTATTCTCAACCAGAAGACAGGTTCATAATGCTCATATTTCAACCTCAGCACATCTTGAAAAGAATGTTACTGAATAGCTGTTCCACACTGCTGAACCCAGCCGTGCTGCTCACTGCCTGCTGCCTGATCTGTGCATTGAAAAGGAAAGGAGTACAGCGCGGTCCCCTTTCAACACAAAACATATAATTCACCTTACTAACTGCATCTGCATAATAAAACAAATATAGCAACGGTGCAGGCACATGAACTACAGTACTTTTAAAGAGGGGTACAATTTAACCTCTGGTCTCGCTTGATGAGCTGATCGAACTCTGAACAGCCTACGGTTCTGTCGAACTGTATCAGTGACGCCCCACTGTCCTGCCTCACCTGTCCAATTTTACTGAGCCACAGGCTAGAAGCTGACCAGCAAAGGATGAAGAGCTCAGAGATAGAGAGGACGACTAGAAAAAAAAGGATAAGGTGAAACATGGTGAACATTTCTGTTAAGTTTTTTTTCATTGAGTGCTTTAGATACTGTTTTTTAGAACTCGTCAGAAATTGCATTTTCAGCTCTCCATCTGTTCATCATAGTCTTTTGCTTCAAGCTATCGTACATGTCATACAAGGCATAATATACAGACATTTCCTAGAGTTCACTTCTTCGCACTTAAAGGGGCAGGCAGTCTGATTGCTTTGGCTCAATTAGGTCACATCACAGGCGCTAATGGGTATTAATTGCTAAATGGTGTCCGTTTCGACCTCCTCAGGAACCCACCGAAGCTCATTAAGAAAGGTGACAGTCTGAAAAGGAACATCGGTGAATATGGTCTCCAATCAAGACCTGCACATGGCCTAAGCACACAGACACATACACACACACACACATACACACACACACACACACACACACACACACGCACTAATGGCAAACAATACAAAACAAAACCAAGCTGTAATTGTTCATGCAAGTAATAGAGTGAACTGTGAAATGAACAGGAATGGAGGCAGCCAATGAGGTTATTTGGCCAATCAAAGGCATCAACGCATGACTGGTCCAGACATGCAGGCCTGAAAGAGCAAGCATGACATTGCTTGAATTTCTCCCTTATTTCACTCTGTTATTGGACATGAATAAAGGCCTCAAAAACAAATGTAGCATAGAGCAGAAATTTTCCTGATCATCATATTCTAGCCCTTTCCCCTTAGTCATAATGAGCATTGATCATTTTGAATCTGCGGGTGTCCCAGCATACACAAGGAAATAAATTGCTTCTCATTCACAGTATTTCCTCCAGTCATAGAGCACAGGTTATCATGCTCTACTTTCAAATGGTAGATAATATCTGTCGCAGATAAAGCCACATTATTTTCAGTTGAGAGAATTTCTGAAGTTTTTTTTATTCCTTGTCTATTGTAAAAGATCTGTCTGATGGCAAGAGTGGGTGATGGTATCGATCTAAAGGCAGTGACACACCAACCAGATAATCGGCCGTCGGACAGTCTGGCGAGGTCAGTGACTTGAGTCTGTTCAGTGTGTTCCGTGCCGTCGTCCGTCCGAGGAGCTGTCGGCCTTCATTTTCACTTTTTTTGGCCAACTCACTCCGACTGCCTTTTCTGTGTCGAAGGTCGGCCGTCGGGTTGGTGTGTCACCGGCCTAACATGTTATTCAGCCCTTTTGCAACATCTTTGTAACTTTGCCTTTTGTTAATTTCTCCTCAGCCCATAGGTGCTGAAGAGATTACAGTAAATCAATTCTGGCTTTGCTAAACTTGCCTCAGCTCAGAACTTAAGGTAAAGAACTTGCTGATCATGTTTCCTATGTGAGTGTATTCCAAATAGTTTGTAGTATAACTCATACAGCTAACTGGATTGTGCATGTGCTTCCAAAGTGGAGTTTCAGGGTGTTACGACCCCAACATTAACCACAGAGTGTGTAGCGTTCCTGCACACCTGCCTACGTCCTTAAAAGGGTGAAAGAGCGTTCTCTAAGTCAGGACCTGGCATAATCCTCACTCTCCACTGCAACTGGACTCCGGGGTTCAACCTTCGACAATGTGGGGCCCGTGTGCACTCACTCAGCTCCGGGGTTATTATTAGCTCAGCCCCTCAGAGCAGCTGCCACTGCCCTGCAGCCAGCAATAACTCCCACTGAGGAACACATGCAAGCCATTTCACTGATGGAAACACTAAGCATTGCACCGACACGGGACAATTTACACACAATTCACGCAGCCTCACAGATCAACACAGTCGACTACGCAGACAAGTGTTTACATGTGTGTCTGGCTCGCACCACACCAGCTACTCCAGCCTTCAGGTTGGGCTGTTATCTCAGAATGAACATTGACTTTCTGAAAGCTGGCACCACGGAGCTCAAGTTTGTCCTTGTGCATCTCTGTCTCACCACATCACAGTGGTGGCAGGCCAACAAAGGCTTTTGTATTGCAGTGAGCTGCGCAACAATAGCTACACAAACACGCCGATAGCGTTCTGTTGACGGAGGGGAAAAGGAGATTGGCAAAAGTACAGAAAAGGCTAAGACTGAGGAAGGAAGAAAAAGACAATTACAGAAGAGGAAAGGCAGCGTGAAAATATTTGTGATGTGTGTGTGTGTGTGTGTGTGTTTGAGAGAGTAAACATGTTGAATAAAGAGGAAGACAGGGAGATACATTGCACCCAAGACAGACCGGGAGTCCAAGATTAATCCAGCACAGAGAGAAAAGAAAGGGAAGGAGAGACTGTGTGGGCCGCGTCCAGATGGATGGATGGAGGGAAGTGGGATGTTGTGTCACCTGGTAGAGAGAGCTGTCTAGCTCTGGCCAGACCTGAGATTTAGGAGCAGTCAGCTGCAGAGAGAGGAATAAGAGACCAAAGAAGAGGAGGAGGTGAGGGGGGGCTGCAGACTCCACCACTTGGTCTCTTCTGTTTTTCCCTCACAAGTGAAAAACAGAAGAGAATTGAGGCGACAACTGGCACTTAACGATATCATCACGCTCCCTTATCTGAACAAACAAGCTGAATGTACAACGTGTCCCCGTGTTGAAAATCAAATAATTCATCCATGTGGTCACACTTAATATGATCAGAGTTGGGTTGTGTGCCGCAAGTTGTAACATAACCCCTCGTACAGTGGAGGATTTATTAAGCATTCAGGAAGGTCTTCCCCTTTATCACTTCCTTCCCTCTTGTCCCTTCTTCTGCCGAGCTGTCTCTCTTATTCCAATGTTTCAGTCTCCAAAGGCAGATTGTTAGGACCAGCAATGAGAGGGATTGTGCCATGCAACAGAAATAAAAGCCCCCCTGGGAATGATTTGTCTTGTTCACGTCTGCGCGGCGGAGTCCACGCTCATCCCGGGAGCTACTGAGCATGTGCGGGACAGGACAGCACAATGGAGATTTATCTATTTGCCTCTCCATATGCCAGGTGTCTGATTCACAGGCTTAATTCAAGAGTGGAGGAATAATGTAAACACTTTGAAAGAGGATCTCATATTCAGTTTTCCTTGTGAAGTCCTCTGTAAAGCTCCCCTTGAATATTAACAAAGTCTGCTAAAATCTCACATCCTGGTTTACTGCTTAGTTGTGAACGATTTTCTTATCTGTGCTTATGTGTGTGTTTGGACCCCAGAGTAGACCACACCACAGGATCAATCCTTCTCTGAACAGATGTGATCAATGAGGATTGCCCCCCTCTCTCCGTCACTCTCCTTCACCCATTTCCTCTGTTCGTCTTCCTCTTCCTTCTCTCCTACAGGTCTTATCGCTCACAAACATTCATTTCTTTCCCTGCTACGGGCTGGCAGGCATGCACAAACAGGCGAACGAGCAAGTAAACAAATACAGGCATCTTCAGTCGGAGTAGGAATGGATCCACACTGTTAACAATTGGCAAGGACAGATGTAGCATCGGCTGGACTTCTTTAAGCCGTATTGACACCAGTGTGTTCTCCACAAGGGACAGATTGAGAAAGGGGGTGAAAATTGTTTACCCTCAGCCTGTTTAAGTACCCTTACTGTAAAATGGTAAAGTGTGATTTTTGTGTCCCATTTCCTCCTGATTGATGATTAGCAGGTTTGAGGTGGGACTTAGGAGGTGATGTTTTCCCATCAGAGCCTTCTACCACAAGTGGCTTCAGCTGTCACCCCTCCTCCTATTCCTCTCCCCCCTGTCTGGGCACCAACAGGCAGGCCAACAGGCATTTCCATCACTAGATTGCCAAACCAATGGAGCATCTAGACTACAACACCCAAGGTGACCTTTAATAAAATAGAGAATGGTGAATAGCTGTGGCGGCAAGAGTAGAATGGGTTATTCGAAACGCAGGAATTTTGCAGCTTCAGATTGAATTGTGATAGATTTTTCCTCATGCCGCTCCACATTATAGCACTCCTCCAGGTGACACTTCTTCCTGTAGTGTATGAATAGTATATACACTCTTTCTCATGCATGGTCTAATTTGTGAGGGATAAAAAGAAGAAAAAAAACTTGTCTCCTCACTTTTGCTGAACTTACTGCCTGTATGTCATGCACACATCTTTTCTGATCCACTTAGTATCCCTTTCCCATCTCCAAATAATTCTACAATCACAAATAACAAACCAAAAACAGAAATCTGTGGGAAAACACTGACATAGCTCAAGGTAGGTCCAAACTATGCTAGCTTAATTTGAAAATGCCTCTTTTTGTATCTATTTTGGCACACCTTAACTCTGTAATCCAGTCAGCAGGTAGGTGTTGAATGAAGCATGATGGATAGAGGTGTTCCTGCTCCCCCCCCCCCCTCACCGGACCGGCCACTCACTCACTGCAACGTGGGTTTTTTAGGTCCCGAAGAACACTAGCCTGGCTAAATCTGAATCATTTTCAGGTAGTTCACCATCAACAGTTAGTTAGTCTTCTTTCTTCCCTTTTGGTTGGCAAACAACACAATTATGCGTAACAACGGACATTTGGTAAGAGATGGGGCAGACATAGCCTCACTTTGATAACTTCCTGCTCTCCATAATCACCTATGATGTGTTTTACTACAACCAAAGTCACAATTTAGTTAGTTCAGTGTTGTCAGACAACTGAACGTGCATAAAACAGTGATTTTATCTCATAAATGCTACCTGTTAGCCACCGTAAACCGTAAGTCCTGTGCTGCTGCACTGGGACTTTGATTGATCATTGAATTTTATGATTGCAAAGTCGTCAGAATAAATACAGTTAAATGGCAACAACTTTAATGTGTGATCATTATAATGATATATAAAAAATGAGCGCTCACAAAGAGGGAAAGGTTGATTTCATAGCATCCCAGCATGTCCCACCATCGCTTTCACTAACATATCCTTCCTCTTCATCCTCACTGTCTAAAATTCTTACTTCGGGCGATTTCAAGACAAATAAATAATGTCAGTCACTGACAATAACAAATGCACACAAACAAGTATGACTGCAATAGTGCATGAACGCAAGCACGAATAGGGCATTTGTCATGTCATCCTTATGATACGAGTTAAAATGAATTAAAGCTACATTATGTATTTCTCTGTGTATGCTCTGTGTATGCTGTGGTTGCTAGAAGGACATTTATTTCTGTTGCGCTTTGCTCACACCTTCCTAAAAATGTAAATGACCCAGATTCTGCCAGCACTCTTCCCCCCAAAGTCCCCGAACTAGTAAGCCAAAAGGAAAAAGGGAAACATGTTGTTCTTGTTTGTATGTATGCGTGTTATCAGAGCCTTTGGGCCTCCGTTTGCCTCCTCCAGAGCTACAGACGTTATTGCAGACAGCCCTGCCTCGACAGAGTCACCAGCTCCCACTCACTTTCCTGCAGCTGTGGCCCCTGAGGCAGGCTGCAACCGGCTACAGGGCCCCTACCGAGGCCCCTATTGTCTCCATCAGCTTACTTTCAGTTGAAAACCCAGGGCGCTCTCCAAGCTCATTGTGAGTGAGCTAACAGCCGCTCTTCAAAAGGGGCTAAACGCATGTTCATTAATTATCTGGATCCTTGTTAATTGGATTAATTGTTGAATAGAAACCGTGTTATTAAAAATGACGAAAACACAAGGGCATGGGGAGCAAAAGGGGGGATTAATATCGTTGCTGTTTACTCTCGGGCTGTCAGAAGACACAAGCATGCACGGGCTCACACACACACATACACAAACACACAAAATATAAGTATGCTCTGCCTGTCTAACGCCGTGCCTCTCTCTATCTCTAACTCTGTGTTTCTATTTCACACACACACACACACACACACACACACACACACACACACACACACACACATCAATGCACACACAGAAGCCATATGTGTCCCAACTCTAAAGAATGAGCACTAGGAAAGATGCAAATTACCATGCACACCGTTGAGATAAGAACTATACTCATTTTCAAAGCTCAGAATAAATGCCAGATTCTTTTTGATGCAAGAAGTCTGTGACTTTTTCCAACGCTTATATTCAAAGAATAAGGGAGGAAAAAAAGAGAAACATAAAGTCAACACCATGAACAATTTAGCTATCTCCAAGTCACATATCATATATCATCATATCTACACACTATTATCCACCAAAATCACTTATCAGTGTTTGATTTCAAGGGATGTTTTATCATTCTAGCTTTAAGATGGCACATTGATGATGCAGACCATATGGATGACAGGACTAATATTACATGGCCTGTGTAATTGGTGGAGGTGCAAATGACAACCATTATGCAAAAACCTTGCTAACTATGTTTGCCTGTGGTTACTTTGTTGAAGTTGTGACAATCAAATGGTAAACACGAGATGCCCCAAAAGACAATATGGTAGTGGGGCGCTTCAGGTGTTAAGCTGTTAAATCTAACCAATGAACATCATTTTTATTTTGATGCCAACTTGAAATAGAAGTTTAAGAAATGATCATTTCTGTGAACCATGTGTTTCTCTGAGACTCAACTGAAGTTCAACAAGAATTATAGCAATACTGTAGCAAAGGAGCAGGATCCAGGTTGTTAAGGCAACTGTAGCTGTCTTCCTGCTTTGGACGACTGATGGCAAATATTTTTGTGGAAATACATGTGTTTTTGTGTGTGTAAGCAAGTTTACAATGTGTGTTTATGTTGTAAGTGTGTGGCATATGGTAGGTTAATGATACAGAGACACAATTTCAGTCTACTTAAACTTGTCCCAAGACATCACCAGATCTAGTTTTCTTTGATCACTTATTGGACAGGCTGCACTAATACTAGGAGCTTTGACTTAATTTACTATTCTCTATACCAACACAGTGGCAAACAAACTGCAACCAGAAGGTCATAGTGCAGCTGTTTGAGTATTCATTCACCCAGCATGGGGACTACTTTTACAAAAACATGAGTGGGTGAGCAGCAAGCGGACAAATTGAATGATGGCCAAGATCAGGGGTCAGATTTAGCCGGGCCCCTCTCAGCTAACAGCTGTTAAAATCAAAACGGACCAGTTGTGGTTTATTTCCTCACTAAGCAAGATGTGAGAAACCGGAGGTAGCTGGTTTGTGTGTGTTCCATTGATCAGGGATGTTAATCTTCGGAGGATATGGAGAGAGGTCCTACCAAGGACAGGACAATGAAAAGGCCCTATTGATTACTGGAATGTTGATCAATCGGTCCCAAGACAGATAACAAGATGTACAAGTCTTGAGTAACCAAAGGTATCTTTTAGAAAACGGACTGCACAGGTTGATGTTTTTTTCATATTCCGGCAACCTAAAATGAAGCCTACACATGAAATCCACAATCGGCCTGATTCATAGGTTGGTCTTGGCAAGTATACTACCTCTGTCTCACACACACACACACACACACACACACATGGCCATTCAAACCAGATCAATAGTCCATACCAGATTAGTAGACCCATACACGTCGTTGCTAAACCATATAATTAAACTAGACCTTGTAAAATTTGACAAATCGGGCTGCAGTGCTGATGATCGTGTGTAACGTAGAGGGAAAAAGGAAAGCAACATAAAACCCGTTGGAAATGGCAAAAAAGTTGTGTTGGAGGAGCTGATTATATATTTTTTTGAAAAAGAAATCAACAAAAGAGCTGAGCTACAAAGAGAAAGTGGCCTGTTAGTGGTGATAATTCCAAATAAATAAATATAAGAGAAAGAAGACTCCTAATTTATAAAATATTGACTTTGCTATCTAAAACAAAGAAAGATAGAAAATAAAACCTTAGCTGGTTCACAGGTACTGCTTTTGGTGTTAAAGTTATGACAGTGCTGTACTATCAAGGCATAGCAAGATGATTGAGTCTGACATTTTTTAACTGATAAAATTCTGCTATTTGTGAGGAAATGAGAAAGAAATAAATGTGTGATATTCACACATGTTGTGCATTCCTGCGCACTGCTTTTTCCACCAACCACCCCGCCCCGCCCTCCTGGCACGGATCTGAGCGCTCATTGGTTCTCCCATTAGTCCCCTGAAAACCCCGTTGGCCAATAGTCGTTGAGGAGGACGGAGCCTTTCCGGTGGAGAAGCTCTCGCGCCTACAGTGGTGGAATCGAACGTCCCCGAGCGCACACGGCGTAGAGAGGAGAGTACGGCGCACGAGTCTCTGGAAGGAAGATAACGGTTTCTTTTTTTGCCCCCGCTCCACTCAAACAACAAGAACAAACCAAACCTGATTTTTTAGGGGGGGTTAGAGAGTCTTCTCATCACAAGGAGGAGGGAAGGATTGGAGTCGCAAGTTTTTTTTTCTTTTTCGTTTTTTTTCTTCCTTTTCCTAAAAGAGGATTCTGTGTGTTCACGGTGGTTTGTTCTTCGCTCTCGCCGCAAAGATGATGGTCGGAGAGGTCGAAGTGAAGGAGCGACCGAGGCCGAGTCCCGACTATTTGATGCAATTATTAAACGAGAAGAAGCTCATGACCAGTTTGCCAAATCTCTGCGGTATCTTCACACACCTGGAGAGGCTTCTTGATGAAGGTACGTGTCCGTCTGGAGCGATGTTAGAGACGCAGGGGAGGAGGGGAAGCGTGACCACGGCGCAGTCCGGTGTCGGCACGGCTTCACTGGGCGTCCCTGCTGCATAACGTTAGCGAGACCCGTACGCTGGCAACGGGGTACACCGATATTGCTGACCGTGGCAGGCAAAATAACGCTACAACTTCCCCCGAGTAATACCTCACATCCTAAACAGAGAATCCAGTAACGTTAGTATCCAGCGTGACTTTTATCATAGACCACAGTCAGATGTGGATTTGAGAGTTGTTGCTACCATAGGCTTCCACGGAGTTTGTTTCTGCACTCTTGACTTTGTGGCGACAAGACGAAAACTTTCTCCCACGCACTTAGAAAAATCCGAACTAATGTTACCTATCACTGTCAGTGTATTAACAAAAACTGACCACATAGAAATTTTGAACCGTTCTCTATGTTTATCAAGTGTGCAACGTTAACGTTACCCCAATTAATTAAGACGGGGCCTGATTCCACATGTTCCACAGCAATTTAGCTTGGGTTAGCCACATTGTAAGCTAGCGAGCCTGGGCGTCTGCATTCCATTGAACTCTTCAGAAACCATGACGGTAGTGTTAACTTAGCTAACGTTACGTCTTTAAATAAAGACTTAACCAATCATTACAGCGATTCAGACACATTTCAAGAAGCGTTACACAAGTTGTCTTTCGCTTTCTTTGTTTTTGCTCAGAGGGGTCTGTTAGTTGTTGCTCAGCGGCCGAGTTTAAAAGCACGGAGGAATGTGTCTGCTTGTTGCCCAAACAATGGCCATTGAGTTGTTTCTGGGAGGGGGAGTGCACGAAGATTATTTCAACCGTCTAACTTTTTCATTATGAAGGGGCACAGTTAGCTAAATTCACTTAGCTACTACATGTGTCTCAAAGCGAGGGTATGCGCCCTCGATTATATTTCCTTCCCTTGCTGCAGCAGTAGTCGCGTTTTATTTTTTTGTTTGCCAGTCAAGCGTGCCCTACCAAAATTGCGTCGCCTTTTGTCGGCGGCGCCGTCCAGACGTGATTTGTCTGTCTACGTGCATTTTCTACGCTTTGTCACATTCAGCGGCGCTGATAGACGAGGCTTATTCTTCGTTTGGTGTTTATAGTATCAATACCATAAGCTGGTCTAAGCGGAAGGTTGGACCTATGCTTTATGTAACTGAGCTGGGGACACTAGAGAGCGCCACAGCCCCCCTAGCAGACTGTCCCCGTGCTGTGTGTAGTGTCGGACTGGACAACATGACACTTAGATAAATAAAATAGGCTTTCACGAGTGATTTCTTCATAGACAAGATATGAGCAGCAATGCATATCTCATAGTTTCGGTGGCATGTCTGGATGAGTAGGCTCAAGTATGTAGTTGCTAAACCGGTCTGCAAAGATTTTTTTTTTTTGCTTCCTTGATGGGTGATAAACAAAACACTTAAAGGCGTAGAGTGGACTGTTTCCTCCCTATCTCACTACTACAACAATGCATAAAAATGAATTTGTTTAACACTAAATAAAATACCCCTACTAAAATTTAGCTTAAATCTTAATGTTAATATAATGCAAAAGATCGAACAAGGTCCCTCTAATCTGCCTATCGAATGCCACAGACACATATGAGAACAGTGATAGAAATATTATAGTGCTTTTCATCTGGAAAAATTGGCACTTCAGTTTCAGGGTGAGTTTCAAGCCTGCAGGAAAAAACAAGACAGCTTTCCTGGGGTGTGATGCTATAATTTCCCCTACATTTTTGCAACCATATTTTGATATTGAGAGTGCAAAGTTTGATTACTCTCCACACCCCATAAATGCCCTACAAAAGAGCAGTATGGAGATTTTTTTTTATTCTGACAGAGCCACTTTCTTTATTGGACTCAATTGGGAATGATGGGTGTGTTAATGTTTTCATTGAGGGGAAAGTCAGGAAGCAGACTTGTTTTCTTTTTAATCCCTGCTCCCCTTTGCCATGTCCCAGCTCCCATAGTAAAAAAAACAAACAACCCCTAACAATTGTCTGAACAGTAAAGAAAAGGGATCATGCACACAGTCTGTACCTCTCATTTACTTTTAACAACTAAGCCGTAGTGCTGTTGGCATGCTATGTGAGCTTACCCGCTGAAAGCAAGCTTCGGTGCGGTCAGCAGTGATAAAACAAAAAAATCTATATTTTATTTATTTTTTCTTACTGAACTTTACTTTTTGTTTAGCTAACTAACAAAAAATTCAGTTTCCAAAGCCGAATGACCAAAAGTGCGATGATAGGGGTTTGTGTTTTTTAAACTCATGAAAAGCACTAAATTTAGTTCTTTTCACATCACCTTTCTTTGCGTTTTTGTCTGTGTCACCTGCTAATATAAACCACCGAAGCTGTTTGCTAACTGTCGGACTGAAGAGCAGAGTAGGAAATACATTATACCCTGTAGAGATGATGTGTGCTTAATGTAGCATAAACAGTAAGTGCTTGTAAGACATTTAACATGTATAGGCACGCTGTAAATACTGCTGTGCTAATTTTGACCAGTGGGGATCTCAGATTTATGTTTTGCTTTCAAAAATAAAGTAAAAGTCATTGAGCTGATGTCGAAAATAAAATGGTGGAACTGATTCACTTGTCGTTCTTTCTTTTAAAAAAAACAAGCTTTTTCAACATGTAGTTTGATGTCTTGGGCCATATGATTTTAATGCTTTAGAGGAAGTGGTGTGTGAGGGGTTTAGAATTCAATCCTGTAATGCTGGATTAGACGCATCTGTGCAGCGTTCGGCGGATAACCGTTCCATCCACTGGTGTTTGAGAAATCATGGCTGGGAATCTTGCGACTCTCCAGCTTCAGTCTCGCTTCTGTAAAACCCCACAAGTCTGAGGTTTCCACAGCACCAGCCCAAACTTGACTCTGCTGCCAATAAATTGCGTGTGTGTGTATGCCACCTCAATGCAGAGGAGGATTGTCTGGTTCCTGTTAGGGGCGGTTTGGTTTGCTTTCCCCTTTGAACGGGGCTGAAGCGCTGATGCGATATTTGGGGCCAGCGTCCTCCCACTCCCTGTCCCGTACTGGTGAAAACTGACCCCACCCAGGGTAAAACCAAAAGCACAATCCAGACTGTGCAATTTGTATGTGTCTAAAGAAGAAGAAAACGGTGCTCCTTCCCTTTTGTGTTGCGCAATGTGGCCTATGCTGACAGATTGCTGCAATTCCAATTTAATTGTTTTTTAACGATAGTTTGAGGTTGATATTTGTGCGATAACATTTTCTATGATGATAAATGAAGCATGTTTTGTGACCGTGGTCATAAACCTCACACTTGGCTGCAACTTTAAGTCAGACAGGATAGACTCCAGGAGGGACTCTTGAACTTGTGGTATTGGGGTGTGAATTACGTTTGATCTGAAAAGTTATTTTGTTTGGTGTGTGTAGTTTTCCTCATCAGTGTGTTGCAGGAGACTTCTCAGTCAGTTCTGGGTTGCAACAAGAAAAAAGCTATTTATTCTCAAGCAGAGGTAGAAACCTAACCAGTCAGTGTCCTAATCTGTCAACAAGGCATCAGCCGTCTTGTCTCCTGAGGGAGAAAAGTTGTTTTGTTTCGATAAAATTACAATGCCCGCACTTCTCATTTGAGTAAGTACTGTTTCACAGGTTTAATAGGCTCAAATGTGATTGGACATCTTAAATGCCCTCCTATTGTCAGACTTTAGGGTTCCTAATAAGCGCATAAAAAAAATCTAGCTACAGTTGAATGCTTCAAACTCTTTCCCAAATCTCTCAAGAGTATACCCTTCCGACAGCTGCTTATGTCTCCCTCGCCTACCCTTCGGTTTGTGAATGTCTACACAGCTGTTTCCATGGCTGAAGAAAGCTGACACCACCCTTGTGTGTGACGACTGTTCCCATTCTGCTTTAGTGGCGTGACTGCATGGACGCCCCTGTTACGTTACCAATATGTGTGTAGTCACTCAAGGTCACTCTGGCCGATTGACAGGCCCCTTTTGAAATCCCCTTGTGTTGCAGTTGTTCATCTCCCTGAGGTGGCACCTGCTATGGAGTTTTTTTTATTATTTCTCTTTATGATCCGCCAGCCAACAAGCTGCTTCAAACTGCGATATTTTCTCTTAGCAGGAGGAGACGGCTCATATAACATCTAGAGATGTAGCCTAAAAGTGAAGTGTAGGAGAAACGGAGGGATTTTATTTTGTTGTCATGAAGTGTTGCGAGTGTTTCTATGGGGAACAGAATAGTTGAATAATCAAAAATATTTTTATATATATATATATTCTTACGGGCTCATTTTTGAGCTTTGTTTGTGTAATAGATTAAATGGTCTGTTGTTCCATTGCAGGCTGTGTGGCGGAGCAACATGGTGCATTGTACCGTTTGTTCATGGCTACAGCACCCCCCTTTGCATATAGTTTTGTGTCTGCTTGTTTGTCTCTGTGTGCCGTGATTTAACAGGACCTTCCCAGGAGAGCTGTCAGCTTTTGGAGGACAAACTGTCTGCTGTCCAATGTGGTGCCTGTGTAGGGAATTGGTCCTTTGGGAACAGCTGTATACAGAACAGATTTTGATAAATGGGAGAATACTAGGAGTCTGCGTTGGGTTTTCTACCTGATGTCCCATATTTATGTCAATTTTTTTTTTTTTTATTCTCTCCCTTTTTTTTCTTTCTGTGTCTGTCTGTTGTAGCACTGTTTTTGTCCCACTGTCAGTTGACCCTTGGTATTTCACTGCACAGGGCTAGACCTCCACTAACCCCTGACATGCAATCAATTTAGCAGCTAACAAGATGGAGTACTGCTTGCAAAATAAGATACAGATTAGAGCCCTGAGAGTACAGATGAAGAGAGAAATGGGGGTCTTAGGCCAGGAATGTTGTTTCAAGCAGAAACCTGTCATATCACTCCACCCCTACCCCTTCTTCTCCCCATATTCTCTCCCAAAGCACCACTTATAAGCTGGAATTTAATTAACCGAGAGCTGGTTTACTGAGCCGTTGCCACCAGTGAGAAAGCAGAATTGGAGGCTTTGTGCTGTCTTTCTGTCTGCCTCTCTCTTGCACTCAATGTGGTCCCTCTTTCTCAGTCTCTCCTCCCTGGTAATAAATTAGGTGGTGGCATAAGTCTGACAGGGTGAGGTGTAGGGGTTGTGGCAGGACCCAGCGTTTCCTTGCCTCTTCCTTCTGACGTGCCTCTGCCTAGCAGCCCTCCTAACCAGAAGCCCCACCGCAGTGCCTGTGTGAGCTTCAGTCCCTGTTCTAGCAACCCCAGACCTATCTTGCTCCCTTGGCCCCACTCCAGCCCCAGCAATGTCACCCCCCAGTGGGTGTTGTATGATAAAGTCATCCAACGACAGCTCTGGGCTCTTATCTCAGGCCTCAATCCTGTGAGTGCTGGGGCCTCCTTATCACTGCTGCCTCTGCCTGGCCTCCTGTCTCCGTACCCTACGCTAACTGCCTGGCTGACTATCTGGCTTGCTGTCACCAAAACTAAGTGTCTTCCCTTCTATTACTATTTTATTTTTTTATTCCTCAAGCCTTAAAGCGGAGCAATCACATTAAAATGAATAGTGAATAAGGTAACTAGATGCACAGTGAATTTCGCTAAATGAATTTCAATGTGTGGTTTCTGTCAGAGGTGTGTGTGTGTGTGTGTGTGTTAAAGAGGAAGATTAGGGGATGTTGTAAGAATTATGTCACAACTGCTTTTTGACACAGACCTCTTCATTGCATTGGGTTGTTTATTCCATTTCTGAAGCCATGGCTCCTCCCATTGCCCTTGACCCAGGTTTTGTCAGCTTTTTACCATTTGTTTCTCGTGCAAAAACATCTACGGGAAGTAACGCCCATTTCAGACAGGAATGGACTATGGAGAAGGCCAGTCAGTGGTTTGTTTTTCCTTCAGACAGACAGGGAGGAGGGGTGAGGGAGAAGGAGGGGTGTGGGGCTGTTTTTTGACTGGTGATAAGAGAAGCTTACTCTTCTTGTGTCCTCTCCCACAGAGGTGGGTCAGTCTCTCAGCTTTCTTTTGATTAATTTAGATTAGATCATGAATCATAGCTCCTGTCCCTCCTCCACACATTTGTGTGGATACGCCGCACACACAATATTTCTCAGTAACAAGAAGTATGGGCCCCACCCTTCTACATTCTTAGAGTTTTTTAAATAGCTCTCCCACCCCCTAACCCACAGTACTCCCCCTTATTGCCTTGCGCTTTCTCTTTGTGTCTTCATTTTTAAGCCTCTGAACTGTCACAATAGACATAGTGTCTATCAATGAGGTTTTTCAGGAATCGTACCAGCAACATTTGTATCTGTTTTTTGTTTCCTTCCCCATTTTTATCATAGAAAAATGAACTGAATGCTCACTCTGTTCCTCTCTGACTCGCCCACCCCTCTGCATTCATTTTCTCTCTCCTTCCAGAGGAGCAAGCGAGTGTTGGCAGCCAGCTCAGGAATTTTACCGGGAGCACAGTCAGAGCACTTAACCTCCAGCCTTTGGTTTGTTTTCTCAACACACTCTTATAGTGTGTTTTAGCTTAGCTTAATGTGAATACCATCCACAGTAAGGCACAGAAACGTCTAATTTTCTTTAAATATCTAGATGTTAAATGTATAATTTGTAAGTTGATAGTTTTTGCTTTGTGGCTGGTATGAAACTATCAAAGTCCCGTAATGTTTTCCTAAACCGTCAAATTTTGTGACACACTGACTGCTATCTCACTGACTGTTTGTTTATATTCAGTGTCCGAAATTAACTTTTTGACTCACCGGCCAAGTTGGCGGGTAGATGAAAAAAATCCACCGGCCAAGCATATTTTCTACCGGCCAAAATATTAATTAATAATAATATCAAATTGCAAGTTTTTTTTTTTGTAACTTAGGTCTACATAACTAAACTTTATGGTTGGGGTTGCATGTCCTGCTAGTAGGGATGTTAATGATTAGTCGTTTAACCGCTAACTGACAATAGTTTTTTTTTTTGACCGATTAGCCTAATATCAATTGTCGGTCAACGGTTAATAATCGGTTAACATTTAATTTCATTGTGCCTTCTTTTGGAAGGCTGGCTGCCAGAAATCTCCACTTACTATCTAATGAATTAGCCTGAGGTAAAAGCTAGCTATCGGTAAACAGAAGTGACGTGGTGGCTGGCGTGCAGACAGCAGAGAAACAGAAGAAAGTAGTTGCACCTTCACCAAAATGAAGACTGAAAAACAGAACTATTTTGGTACAAACATTTACTCGCCATGAGGCGAATAGCCCTTTGAGATTTATCCGCCAAATGGAAAATGTACCCGCATTTGGCGACTGGCAAGTGTTGATTTCGGACCCTGTTTATATTTGCAACATTTCCCCCTCATCCTTATCCAAACTCTCTAGTCCAAGAGGCTCGCTAGCCCCATCCTCCTTTAAAACACCCCAGTGGATCAGTCTGCCTGTGGTTTGCAGCCTTTGCCTTGGTTTCTCACTAGTTGCAGGCTGGCCGATAAATCAAAGATGAATAATTTACCTGTCCCCCAGCAGCCCGTGTTGTTTCTGTGAGGTTTGTCAAGAGCAGGCGGTGCTGCCTTAACCTTCCCTTAGGGCCACAGAAAGTGAGGTAGCAAGAGTTAGTAAGATTCCTCTGTAGCATTCTGCCATCAAATATGAAGCAGTGGGAACTCCAGTCTTAACCAGTCTCATCTGCTTCTCTGACTCTCAACAGCTTCAACACATTATTTAGCCCTTGCATATCAGAATCCATGTCATACTATTCAGAGTACTCCTGTTGCTCTTTCCTGCTCTTGTGATATTGTGCCAAACATGAGGTCCACTGCCATTGCTCAGTTTAACCATTAATAAAAAGCTAATGTGTATATAAAAAGAAAAAAGCAGGATTGGCGATTCCCCCAGTATCGGTATCAGTATAGTACTCACTTTGAATGAAATTGACATAATGTGTGAAAAATCTTTCTAGCAAGTGTTGTGCTGCCACTTTGGGTTATCTTGTCAGCACTGAGAACAAATCTGTGCCTAAATAAGTATTTTCAACATTGTTCTAAACAATTGTTATTATTTTTGGATGTTTGCCTTTATTAAGCTAGTAGCATGTAGTGATTAGAACCCACAAAGGACGGTCTTATTTTAGTCTTTATTAGATCTCAGACCGAGGTATCAGTTTAATTCACCTTTTAGAAATAACAACCATAGAAAACTTCCTCAATGTTTTGAAAACAACAAGCTTTACAAATTGTAAAGTCTATTTTAAAGACGGTGAAACAGATTAGATTGTGTGGTATGTGTAGAGTAGAAGCACAGCAGTACGGGGAAGGAGAGTAGCCTCAAAGCAATCATGCTGCAAGGCTTTCTGTTGACAGTAAGCTCTGTAAGTGTGCACATTTTAAATGTTTATGAAAGAGCTCATTCCACACTGCAGTTAATCAAGTTCATGGTGTTTCTACCACCTGTGCCAGCCTACCCTCAATCGGCCATTTCAGTCCATACAGGCTTGCGATTGGATGCCATTACTTAACTCATCAGATCAGAGAGGGGTTGCAAGTAGAAAAGTACTGCTCAATTTGTTGATTGTGCTGTCTGCTATTGATAGAATTTATGCTGATATCTATAAGGTGTTTTCACAGATTTCTAAAAGAATGTCACACAGAGCGCGCACTTATATTCACATTGTCGTTTTTAATCTACTGCCCCCTTTACCTATCCAGCAATGTTTCAGTTGCTTAAACTTCTCTGTCTCACTGACACAGTCGCACATAGTGACTGTCTAGACTAACTAGAACTACATGTGTTGCACAGTTGTATTTTACAGAGGCTGTCTGCCTTGCAGACGTGTGCTGTAATGTAAAACATGATTTGCTTAGCATAATTTATGCCCATGTGCAACGCGTTCAACCCATACTGATTGTAGCAGCACATGAATGAAATCAGACTTGTACAACTGCAAGTGAAACTGCTTTGTGACTGTTCAGTTTGTTTAGAGTCTGTTGCTGCTTTGTGCTGTTTGTAGTGAGGCTTAAGTCAGTCTGGTTTAGATGAGATTACAAAGCAGGAACAATGGGTGGTTTTGGATGATTAGACTTTAATTGGTCAAACAAAGAGCCTCTTTAGCACCGTGTGACATAGGAAAGACAGCATAAACCCTACAGATAACGGGCAGGAAAGAATGTGCTGTAAATATGAAAGTGTTAGTGAGCATGAGTCTCGTCCCCGCTCAGTTGATTGATTGTGTTCGCTGAAAGAAAAAAGGCGAGCAAGGCTGCCGAGAGCGAGGGGAGGATGGTGAATGTGATAAAGAACAGTGGGGGGGAGACAGAGGATTCCTGTGTGCTGTGAATGAGGTCATTTGGTTGGTTATGAGGAAGGTCACTGACCCCTCCCTCAGCTCCACACTCCACCCCTCTGTCTCTCCCTTCCTCCCCCTCAGCTAATGATACACAATGGGTTTTTGTGCGTTAATGGGCCAGGCGTGCACACTGGGTCATTCCTACCAGTTCGCTTAGAAGTGTGAACACAAGTGATGTTTGTAAAACAAGTCCAATACATTGCAATGCATTTGTATGTGTTGCAATCATCATTTGGTTTATTATCTTAGCTGCATGCTGAATGTACTGTTCTTTAAGCTGCTGAGTGATGTAGTTTTTGCAACCCAAGCCCCTGCCTATGCTGTTGCTCTTGCCGGCTTTGCTTTTTCTTACATTGAACCAAACAGCGCTGGCATAATGATGCCCCAGTGTGTGATTTTAGATAGCATGCCGGCATGCCGGAAGCAAAAGAAGCAGGACTTGTAACACAACAGCATCGGTGTCTAGTGTGTGAGTCGATTCGGCTCTGTTACTACCTCCACTGCTGGCTTAATGGCGGAACAACTCTGCCCCCCCATTCCGTATTTGTACCTTTTTTAGAATGACAAGGGGCTTTTAAAAAATGTTTCCCCTTGATGCCGACCATTGCCCTAATTACTAGGGATTGAATTATGGGTCAGATCAATTATTAATATGCTATAGCTATCTTACACCTGGTTAAATGGCTCACACAAAGTAAATGGACTACCATTGAAAAGTGGCATTGACTTCTAATAACTTCAATCCCCGCTCTCTCTTCCTAAAACCTTTCACCTGGTTAGAGGCGTTTACTTTTCAGTAAACCAATTAGAATTGGCCACGACATTCATGATCCAGTCACAGCATGTCATCCTGCTTTTAAATGTTTTCTCTCCGTTGCTGTCAGCTGTCTTTTCAGGCAAACGCGCAACCCTCCTTCTTCTCCCCTTCCACCTCCGGTCTCGTCAACCAAGGCCCCCGGAGTCCCCTTCCGGCAGATAGCTCCTTCGGTCGGTCTTCGGGTTCCTTCTCCACCATCACCAGTGTCTAGACTCCATCGGGGGATTTGTCCTGTTTCTCTACCCCTTTTTAAATATTTTATAACGATGGAGTCTAATCGCCAAAGACTCCGCATATTTCATTATGCTTATGTACAATAAACTTTTGCATATCTGCAACAAAGTCTCTCCTGATTGAAATGTGTGCAGAGACATTCTTGCCATGTTTGACAGGTTACACAACTCATAATTGAGTTAAAAGAAGTTACTATAGAGTAGTTTGTTTAAAATAAATAAAAGCACAACCAGCTGGCACAATTAAGTTTTTCTTTACCTTATAGATGCTGCACCAGCACACTGTGGCCTTAACTTCAGCAATCTCAGCTCAGTGTCATTACATAGGAATGGTGCTCTTAAAAGACTGGCAATGTGTTGCTTTATGGTCGTCTTGGATAAGATTACAGCTGCTCCTGTTTGTCTGGTTTATATATTTTCTTGCGGGACGTGCCATGACACACTCACTGACAGTGATTTTAGAAATGGAGTGATTGGATTCAAATTGCTAAACGTTTTGGATTGGATGTACATTTGTGATCACCTGCGTTGTGTGGGTAAATCAAATAATGAATTTTATAACCTGGTGGTCATTTAGGAATGGTTAAAGGCAGCTGGAGTTGGACGGTGTGTAGACACAGCAGGGGAGACAGGTGTGGGTATGAGCAAGGTGCCAAGGAACCAGCTGCTGTTGACACCTTAAGGTGAAGAATAGTCTGCCAGGCAATGGACTTGTCTCTCTCTCTGTCCCTTCTAATCCTTCTCTCCCCTTCCCTGTTCCACCCTTCCTCTCCTCTCCCCTACTCTGCTTTCTTGGAGAGTATTTGTCTGACATGAGTTTAGGCTGTTTGTGATGGGAGCTGTACCTGCAACCTTATTTTTATTGAGCGTCTGACACTTTCAGCTAGCCAAATCTTGGTTCTATCTCTGCTTCTCCCTCATCACCATGATGTATAAAATCCTACTTTCTCTGTCTGCCCCCCAGTTGCACACATGCATACAGTTTGCTTTGCCTTCTCCCTCCTATCACTTCCTTTATGTCTTAACCATGTACATGCACCCCCTAATCTGTTTTCTAATATTGCATTTTATAGTTGTCATACAGTTTTCATAGGAGAAAATCGGTATTAGTTTTCCCAATGGAATGACAGTTTTTCCTGGCTTTCTTTTTAGCTATTGATATTAGCAGAGTCACTCTACTGCTCCCCTTTGTGTTTTCCTTTCTCATCTCCTGTTTCCCCAGATTTTTCTTCACCTGCTCTCTTCTTCCATTCGTTTTCTCTTTTGCAGCTTTCCTCTCTACTCGTATGGGAGGCAAAAAAATTCAGCCTTGGGGCTACATTGCCTCTTTCATGTGAGGACCAGTGGCGACATTAAAGGCCTGCTACGCATTCTGTCGGTTTGCATCAGCCTAGCACTCACTGTCTGCGCCTGGGACCCTATTCACTTTGAGGCAGATCAATGTGTAAAGGCTTAAGCATACTGGAAGCTTGGTTAATGACAGTTGAGTCAGTGACTCTTGGTCTTCTCCCCTCATGACACTCTGACCCAGTTGTTACAGCCCCTCCAACGTCTTTGTTTTTTAAATGCTCTAAATGGTACATTCAACATGACTTGGCAGACGAAACGGATCAACTGAATGATCTCCAGGAGCAGACAACCAGACCAAACACATAGCCAAAGAGCAGCTCCTCTGATGATCTGCAGAGAAAAGGGAGTAGATCAGAGGGAGCCTTTTCCTCCTCTTTTCATTGTCTGTCCTTTTTAAGACGAGCAATCTTAATATCTGGAAGTGAATCAGACACCAAGAGTTTTTCAGCATCTGTAAACAGTGCCTGGCCAGTTTGTCCTTCATAGACAATCAGTATGTAGCTGTTTAATCTACAACTTCCAAAACTTGCACCCAATCTATTCTTGTATAATCGGCCCAAAACAATGGAAGTTCTGACAGAGGACCATGCATATCCATCCAGATATTTAACACATTTTTGTATGTCTAAGATCCTTTCAGATCCTGGAAATATGGTATGTCAGGCTGTGAAGACAATGAAGAGACGGCACAAAGACACAACAGCTGTAGTGTGAGTCTGTGTTGTCACACCCAGGGACAGCGACTGAGTGGCTGTTGGACTGCTAGCTACAAGCCCCAGCGGGCCCTGTGCCTGGGGATAAGACAACAGCTGACACAAACACATATGTAGACTTTGTGATGTTACCCGTTTGTCTTTCTGTGTTCATTATTTCTACCCCTCCTAGGGTTTTTCTGCATGGAAACTTTAAGCAGAATATGATACGTTTTAGTGTCTTAGATTATTAAATCATAGCTCTGCTGCTACCTGGGAAAGTTATGCTATTGTCCCTTTTGAATAAAGCCAGTTTCAGTAGGTTGATGTGGTGTTTTGAGGCACCACCTTTGTCTAATTTTGATCCAGGTAAAACCCTCTTGCTACAGGTCAGTGTTCAGTTTAAATGTTGCTCTTTGGACAGATGATGAGACTGGATGTCTGAGGGTCTGTCACAGAAAACTGGAGTGAATAATTGCTTATGAAAGTACTCAAAGGCACTCTGTTTGCTTCAGTCTCGGTTTTGTGGCATCAATGTTTTCTTGTTGTAATCATGTAACCTCATTCCCTGATAATGAGAGAGGGAAAGGAATGTAGTTGTTCCTCGTTCTGTCGCTCCCCACCTACCAAAACTTATTATATAAAGAGATTTGTTGTTTGTTCAACTGTTTGTTGACATACTCAATACTGAACTTCTGGCAGGCTCCTGCTGCTCCCATCTGCTCCTCGGCAAAATCACTCGAGTCACCGTTGATGTAAGGATTTGTCAAAGGTTTATAGTTAAAATGCTGCCCCAGTCTTATCCTCTTTGTGTTTCCATTTGACAGTGTTTGACTGTGGTTATACAACAAGTAGATCCGACCAGGCAGTCTGATTTGGTCTAGACCTTTAGAACGTGCTCAAATCAGCATGACGGCACACCAGAGCCATTTCAGCAAACCAAGTAACACTTACAAGGAATTTGCCTTGGTGGTTGGTCCTTACATAAAATAACATATTAAACATTAATATGAAATTGACTGCAGAGGGAAAAACTGTTTTTGTGTCGTGAGGTTTTGGTCCTGATTGACCACAGCCTCCTGCCAGAGGGGAGAGGTTCAAACTGTTTGTGTCTGGGGTGAGAGGGGTACAGGTCCTGGAGAGACGGCAGATTGCAGCCAATTACCTTCTCAGGCAGAGAGTCTGCCCTTGTCCTTGGCAGTGGCAGCAGCGTACCAGGTGGTGATAGAGCAGGTGAGGATGGACTCAATGACGGCGGTATAGAGCGCCTCGGTTCTAGCGCGTGGAAAAGACCACCTGAATGTTACCATCTCCCATTTCGTTCCCTTCACCTTAACTATTTGGTGTTCTGTCATTTTTGCAAGCATGGGTAAATTATCCCTTTTGGATCAGAGGACAAAGATGGAGGTTAGATCACAGAGACAAAGATGGTGGGAAGTATGACAAATTATCTTCCCTCCAATTTTCCTCATTGGCTGTGAGCAGTGTGGGCTCCTTAGGTACATGGTTGGGGACAGGAAGCACAGTGCATGTTATCTTCTCCAGTCATATTGACAGTCAGAGCCTTTCCTTCCTCCCTCTTCCTGTCTTGTTTCCTCTTCTGACAGCTGGACCTTTCCTGCCATTGTTGCATGAAGGAGGGGGCAGCTGTGTGTAGGGGTGGACACAGTTGAGATGTGTTTTAATAGATGAGTAGTGCTCAGCCCTTTTTTATATCATCTCAATGTTGGTCAACAGTCTAAGCTCAGTTAATCTTCTTAACATTTCAGTCACCATTTCAGTCATCCTTTGAGGCATAGTCTTTCCTTATATCCTAACAAGAGCCAGTCTTTCTACTGACAGGAAACGGAAATCTTCTCGCGGCCCATCAGTGCAGAAATACCCCTTTTCATGGGCCAGAGGACAGGGTTCCTGGGCAACAGTCAACACAAAATGGGACCAAGGACTGCTCTTCCAATCCACAGACATACACCCATCAGCATGCATCCTGACTCTTCATCCTGTTATTCTTCCCATTCCTTATCTTGTATTATCACATCTTGTTGAGCTCACAGCATGCATCCTGTGCTTCATTTTACATAGCACCCCCTTCATTGTTGTGGGATGTGTCTGTGCAAGTGCGGATGCATCTTTGTAAAAGTATGCCTGGGGCCTCAGTGGATAAAACTGTTGTTTCTAAATGCCTTAGTGTGTGTACTTTGACCTAAACACTGAAAATAGAGTTAAATGGGTTAAAGCAGAGTGAGAGATTTCTCAGGTCTCACTTTTGTTTGTCTGCCTGATTTTACTGGCCGGTAAATTCTGTGAAATGAGTTCCTACGAGATGCAGAATAACCAACAATCTGCTTGGCTATTGGAGTGCATGCTTTTTTCATGCCATGAGTACTAATTAATTCACCAGTTTCGTGCTCCTGTCATGACTAAGCATCCCTTTTGGTATGCATGGAACCACACAGATACAGGTTTAACTCATGGAAGTGAAAGGTGGGATTCCTTGTGTATTGTAGCTTGGTTGAGGCAGGCCATTTCCTTTTTTCGATCAAGTATATCCTCTCAAATTTGTGAAACCATTTTCAGCTCATGAGGCTTCTCTCTTAAAGCCAGCCTGTTAAATGACTATTGCTGTGACTTCCAATTTAACGCTACATATCACTCCCCATTTAAATGGCAAAAGCAGCAGTAAAATAGCCTTTCTTTGCTTAGTATTTTAGAAGGGCCCTGAGTCGGCATTTGTGTGCATTAGATTGGCTCTTTCAGCTAAGCCAGGGTATTGGGCTACTTTAAAAGGTGAACTGAGGAGAGAAGAAGTATTAGCACAGAACTCTGCTGTGCTGGATATAAATATTTTCACAATCGTTGAATAATTAGCAATATTATAAAACTATCCTAAGAAGGAGCTTTTAGCTTTCTGTTAACTACCACACCAACACTCCCTGGTGCCTCCTGCAACGGAATTATGTCTGTGTGAAGGTAAGAAAACCGTTTCTGTAGCTTTCCACCTTGCTCACTTGCCTTGAGGTGCCTCCCCCAAATTTAAGTGTCTCTGAGTGTGCAATGCACTCACAAGTCTCACCCCTGGATCCAGTTGACAGTCTCCCCACGCAGAGACTAATGAACGTTGGCCCCTTGCGGCAACCATTAAGAGTAAGCCATTATGGTTCAGTATCGAGCCAGCCCTCCCTGCCAGTTTCCCCCTTACTCTATGGTAGACCCCACTAAGTGCACAAAACTGGCACTCCTATGGCTCATTGAGCTGCCAGTGTGTTCCCCACCAGCACACAGCCCCATAAAGCAGTTGCACATCATCAAATGTGATGATCGCTTGTTCTAATTTTAGTCTGAGGTTTTAATAGCTCTGCAGATACTGTCTGAACCGCACATTTTACTGTTAAGCTTGGATGGGTTAGCATGGTGATGTGAGTAAAGAGGATAAGATGGCTTTTTGCAACAACTTTTTTAGGAATCATGTAAATTGTTTACACTAGTAGTTTAGCCAAATGTGACTGACTGACTATGAAAATACTTATTTTTTGTAAAATAGATCATTTATATTTCTAGTGCAGTGGACTGCTTAAATCATGATTTTATAATCGCGACATCATCTAATAAAAACACCAAAGGCATACGTTAAAGAGAACAGCTGTGTTGTGACTTTGACTGTATTTACTTGTAAATTGATCACACAGAGATGAAAGTTAGAAGAATGTCTTTCTTAGAGCAGAGCAGAGCCAGACCCTGAAATGGCAGCCTCTGAAAAATGAAAATTGTCAAGAGTCAAAACTCTGCAACAGCTTAAATCATGTCACTAACGTTAACCACCTACTTACTTATTTACTTACTTACTCTTCTTCGTCCCCTATGTGACATAAGGCTGCAAAGAGATCTCTCCATGTTTCGTCCTTGGCAACAAGCTGCACCTCCTTCTGTGACGTCTTGTCTTTAGACACACCAGCTAACAGGGTGGTAAATAGCAAGAACAGCAGTGCTGTTGCCAACTTGGCCTTTGTTTGTGGTGTGACTGATTGACCTTTAGCCTCAAATCTTTTCAGATGAATATTAATAAAAAGGTTGATTGATCATCTAATAATTTTTATGATGTTTTATTTATGTTAAAGGTCACTCTGAATGGTTTTAACTAATTAAAATGTAGAAAAGCAAAGATTTTAAAATCGGGACGGTCCACGTTAATTTTGGGACGGCTTAGATTGTTTTTCGGGAGGAAAGAGCCCTGGTAACAGCTTTAGTAATCGTCATTCTCTGTCATTTCATTTTTCAGACACATACTAACAGTTCTAGAAGCTGCCAGTTTTGGGACCACGGCAAGATTTTTTCTTGTGGTCTTGCCATTTTACGACATTCTGTAACACTGTATTTTTAGGCCACTTGACAGTGTTTTAATGACTTTGCTTCACTGATGATCATGATCTCAAAAATTGGCAATACTCCTCAAGTCTCAGTTAACTTGGCCTACTTTTGAGCTGTGTTTTTCAACACAATTATTACATCTGTTTATCTATTACTGCTGGTGCTGGAGTTAAGTCACTCTAGTCAAACGGTATTTGTTTTGCAAGCACTATTTGCTGTTGTGCAAAGGTAAATACATTCCACCAAATTTAAGACATCCCAACTTTTTCAAATATAATTTCCAACACAGGTTAATGTTTTTGGGGGGAATTGAAAATACAATACCCCTAAGCTCTGCCTTTCCTTTGGTCCCTCTCTCCTTCTCCGTCTGTTTGCTTTGTTTAATCACCAAACTAACGTGCTATGACACGCTCCTATAGCACACAGTCACCCTTGCTGCCAGCAGCCACAGAAAGCCACATTGTACTTGGCACTTCTTCCCCTTCTTGCATGCAGTCACAGTGACAGCCCCAGAAAACATTGCCTTTGCCACCAGTTATGATTAATGGCTTGGCTGATTGCTGTTCTTGGCCATCACCACACCTACACAGTCTGCTTTTAGCATACATATTCTCAGTGGTTCAGCCAGAATAGAGGAGGAGGTAAACTGTGTGCACAACTTCTCAATGTTTCTGATGTAATTAGGAACGTAAGAATGTGTTCAACTCAGGATTTGATAGACCAGTGACTTCAGTTTTTCGGTCAATATTTTGAGTAAAAGTCAAAGTATTTGTGATGGGGAAACAAAAAACAAGTGTGTTTAGGTGTAGCTCTAAGATGGATGGATGGATAGATATATAATTTTTTTTTTTTTTTTACATTAAGTTACATATTTTCTTTATTTTATGTCAAAACATCATACATGTGTTGCATGATGGTAATAATTATTCAGATGTGAGTAGGGATGTCACGAGAACCGGTACTTCGGTACCAAGTCGGTCCAAAATTCTGAAAACGTGACCGTGCTTGTTTTTCTACAGTACCGTAGGTACCGAGGGAAGCAATTCTTCCGGACCTGACGGGGGCAGTATTCACTTAAAAGTGTTCTAGTCTGCCACTAAATGCTGGAGAAGAAGAAGAATGCCCTCCAGCACAGAAAAACAGAGCGGCTCATCTTTGCGTACGACACGTTGCTCACTGATGGCTTGACCCGACCGCAGTCAGCCTCCGGCTTTACTGTACATTTACAGCTCCTGCTTTCACGACTTCACCTGGAGCGCTTGTTTAAGCGGAACCGATTCACGTCAGTGTGTTTAACTTTAATCAGCCCGCTTTTATGTGAAAAACAACAACGGCAGAGAGAAACATACTAAACATGCTTGCTGTCTGGGTGTTCCAAGTGAACTCGTGGAAGACCTTACTGTACACTGGCTGTTTGGTGATGCCAGGCTTCAAAGTAGCCAGCTGTGGGTCCAGATGACTGACGTTTGCTTCAGATGTAAATTACACTCTCCTTGTCCCTTCCACTCAAACCCCTCCACACCAAAACGGTAACAGAAAGTTTAGGAGAGAAAAAAACTGACACTGAAAAAAGAGTGACATGACACTGTCCCACCCCCCCAAGTCTTATTCTTAAATAATAAATAATAATTCTAAAATATTATACATTAATATAATTATACATGGTATAATTGGAGGTTTATTGTTTTGGTTTTTTACCATGGTATTGAATTGGGTTTCAAGAATCATGAAAATACCTTTTAAGGAAAAAAAAAAAAAAAAAAGATTATTTTTTTTGGGCTTTTCTGCCTTTAATTTTTGACAGGACAACTAGGTGAGAAAGGGGAGAGAGAGAGAGGGGGGAGACATGCAGGAAATCGTCACAGGTTGGATTCGAAACCTGGACCTCTGCATCAAGACATAAACCTCTCAGTACTTGTGCGCCTGCTCTACCACTGATCCAACCTGGCCACATCTTTTTTTTTTTTTTTAACACCATGGTATCATCTTTGGTATTGAGTATCGTGTACTTTTGGTGGTATCGGTACCGACTACTACATTTTCTGTATCGTGATATCCCTAGATGTGAGTTAACTGTATTCTGTCTTAAAAGGTAGTATAGGTAATATTCCCATTAACGTTTGCAAGGATAGTAAAGCAAGGTATAGGAGAGATGGAGCACTATTTCCTGCTTGTTTCCTGCTGTATTTGTTCAGCAGATTTTTCTCTAAGGCAGTTTCCCTCCTCCTCCTGTTCGGAGTGTTATTTCTGTGGGTTCACTGTCTCAGGAGAGCCTTGCCTGCAAACACACAAAAGCTCATTAGCTCATATGAATGTGGGTGTTTTAATGTTACATTGGGGGTTTGTTTTTATATGTATTATACAGTATGTACTTAAGTTTGTGTCATGGCACACACATTCCTGTGCATTGTTGGTAGCTTAAGCTTATCTGTCATCTGTATGGCTGGGTATTGTTCAAAAAGTTCGATACCAATACTGACTTGGATACCGATTTCTGAACAATACTTTTTTTGATACCAATTTTATAAAATCCGTTTTACCAAAAATAAATTACACATCGCGTTATTTTTATTTTTCAGCTCCTACTTTCCCCTGCATGCGTCTACGACGTGCAACGTTTGACAGCCAATCGCCAGCATTATTAGAGCTTGGTAGAAGCATGATGCATGCTTATTGGCTCACTGACTCTGAGATTTGCTCCTTAGGTATTGAAATGTGGTATTGAATGACGAGGCATTTTTCGATTTTCGATACTAAGGAGGCAATTCAGTAGGTGCCTAAAAAGTTTTGAATTCGGTACCCAGCCCTAGCAATCAGAGAGTGGAACGTGCTGCTTACAAGGAGGTAGTTGACTGGCATATAAACTTGCCTGTGTACATTCGCAAACCTATCATGTATATACTTTTTGCACTGTAGTGTATAAGAGATTGTGTTACTGCATGAGCATTGCTTAGGAGAATCCCTGACACAACTAGAGAGTCTAGAGTAATTTAGACCCCTTAGGCTGTGGGGACCAGCGCTTATATCCACATTATGTCAGTTAAGGAACTGTGTGGATGAGTCACTATTAAGCAAATGGATGTATTTCTTATTATTATTATTATTATTATTATTATTATTATTATTATTATTATACTATAAATAGATTAATACTATTTCAAGTTTTTCACAGTAGCCACATGCCATATGTACATTGAAAAAGTTGTTGATTACTGCAATTACATATTTCTTTTGAAAGTGATCCTTTGTTAGTTTAACTCCTATGTAAGAGATGGGCGACAAAATCCTCGCCAAAGATTTGGCCAAAGCAAATACGATGCCTCTGCAGTCTTTAGTTATTCGAATCAAGTGTTTATCTTCCAAAGTGAATTTGTTACCTCTATCAGTTTTGCTCCAGAAATTCGTTAATTATGAAAATATTTCGATGTAAATGAACATTATCATGGGGTGCTCAAGTACTTTGTGTTTTTTGCAACTGAGTATAGTCACCAAGCCACAGACATAAACACTCCTATGCCATTCATTATTGCCTCTCAATCTGTGAAAAGAGGCTGCTTGGATGCCATGGGGAGAATGACTTGCACCCAAGTGTGTTTTAGACTACTGCAAGTAATAGACACACGTGGGTAATGCTGTCGCAAATACTCCTGCTTGTCCAGTATTGCTGTATTTACTGGGAAACCTATTCACTAGCCACATAATTCCTTGATTCAGGGTCTTAAAAACCGAAACAAGTCGCATACCAAACGGAGCATCCTGTACTGAATATTTTGCGATTAATGTGTACTGCCACACTCCTACTATCCATTACATTAACTTTACAATCTGGTAAATTGTAAACAAAGGCAAGTGAAGTACTAACCCTCTGGGTACCGGATGTTGTCATTAAAGTTCATTAACGCAAATTTTACCTAATGCAAACTCTTATGATATTTCAAACCAAAACCTGGTGTTTTCCTTGTAAGAACTGAAATAACTGCTGTTCTTAACTATGCTGATAGTACTGCATACTCATTAACAGCACAGGAATAGTTGGAACATCAAAGGATTTTGCAGTGTAGGCATACTGTTAAATCAAAGATTAGGAAGTAAAAATAAGACCGAAGCATAAGGAAACTTTTTTCCCCCACATAAAAGGGAGGGGGGGAGAGAGGAGGCAGCTGTGAGTAGACGATAAGACCCAGAAATGCATACGTTTTCATGGCTCAGTCACCCCCACCAATGCACACTATATTTCTGCTCCCTGCTTTAAAAGAAACCTCCGTCTTTCATATGCTTGGCCTGCCAAACCCCTAAACTGTTGAAGTGGAGTGTCGTCTTGGATAAAGTCGTCTGTGCCGTGAATAAAGGGCAGGAATGCATTAAACGCCCAAATCCTTTCGTTTGCAACGGGTACCCAGGCTTTGTGATTGCTAAAGTGCGCAGCTTTAAAGTGAAAAGGCTTGTTCCTCGCCTGAGTCTTGTTTCAGTGTCAGCATCGGCACATTTAGGTGTATCTCTGATTGCTGTAGTTTTTTTTGACATGCCCACTTCAGTTCTTATGTCTATATTTACCTCCGCTTCCTAGCCATTTCTTTTCTTTCTTCCCCTGTTTAAATCTTGATTTGAGAATGTACGCATGTGCAAGTAGGAAAAGATGGAATTATTACGAACGCTATTTTTTTTTTTTTTTTTTAGTCCCCTTAAACAGGTAGGACTCATTCAGTCTTTCTGCAGAGTTGAACATTTGATCATTTTGGCTTTAAGATGAATTGGTGTTAGACTCAATCTGTTTCAGGTGCAAGATATTATCAGCCTAATACCAGGCATCACAAGGCATCAAAAGCTGCTTTTCTCAGGCAAAGCTGATCACTCGGCCATTAAATTTTTTGTGCGGACACACACACACACACACACACACACACACACACGGACAGATGTGCTCTGCATGGTCAGATGATGTTTTGCTGTGAGCTACAGGGATAGGACAAAGCAGTTATGGAGCAGGTCTATTTTTGGGCTCTTAATGGACTTGTTCCCATTCTCTAGTGGAGCAGCTCTAGCTGAATGATCTTCACCGGTCGTAAACCTGATTACTTTTAAGCTTCATTACATGATGTCAACACATTTCCTTTTGCTTATCAGTAAATTATTTTTTCTTATATTAAGAATTTAGCTACGTTTACTCTATCAGCGTATTGATTTAATCAGAACATTATTCTACAGACTATTAATTGCTTGAGACCTACAGTCATTAATGATGGGTTTATATTTTAGGACTATCTTTCAGTATTTACTTGGTCATAATTGACCCATTATCATTGCACCAATATTCAGGCATCTTCTTAAGTTTGAAAAAAAAAAAAAAAAAATGAAGGTCCACTTACTTGCTTTTTTTGAGAGCTTTCAACAGTATCTCAGTCAATCAGTCTTCTTACCAGATGGCTTTTGGCCAGTTGTCGTGAAGATAGCTCAGCTGTCATGTATAAAACTTTTGTCATGTGGTAACAGGTGGTCGTGTACAGGGGGGTAGGCCTATAGTGTGTGTGTATAGATAGATAGATCTATCTCCTTACTTTTGGGTACTCCTTTCTCCCCTTTGCCAAAATCACCAATAAGATAAGGAGAAATCCTCTCTTTACTTGAGCTTACAAGGGTCAGATAGATCTGAAGCCACAGCCTGTGACGTTTTCTTTTTTTCTTCTTTTTTTTAGATCAACTATTTATTTATTTTTCATTTTTTATGCCAACATACAGAACAGAAACAGAAATATAAACTGAACAAGAACCCTCCTGTGACGTTTTCTGAAGAAATTGAGAGAAACTAAAAAAAACATTACATTGAGGCTGAGTGTGGGTGTGTGAGGGTGTGTGTGGGTGTGGACAGTCAGACAGAAAGTGCTGTTTATGTGTGTGGTTTGCTGAGTCAGGTTGTGTATGACACACTGGCACTGAGCCAGGAGACCGCTGATGGGAAGTAAGAGGGGATCTGTTACTGTCCCTTAGATAGCTTTTAAACACATACATTTTGTCATCTAATGCCAAAGTTCAAGAAAAAAATCTCATTTTTGATAACCTACCCTTCTCTTACTCTTGCTGAATGTCTTCTTCTTTTTTCTGTTCCAAGATGATGATCCTCAGTCTCCCTCAGTTGTGTCTTTCTTACAAAAGCCTTTTTTGCCTGGATGGACAGCTAGACAAATGATTTTGTCGGTCGTGCAAGGCTGGGGGTAATTTTTAGGTGAGCGCAGCGCTTCAGAAAAGACTTGCCACATTGAAATTAGAGGTTGTCAAATGCCGCATGTCTCCATTGATGGCCCAGCACGGCCCCATATGTTAATGTGGCATTTCAACAAGAGGAAATAGAATTGGAAGGAGGAGGGGTGCTGCTGAGGGTTGTTGGGTAGCATTGTCGCACGTGCAATCTTCTTTTATTTTCTCTTGATATCTGAAGGATGGCTGTTCTTGGATGCATTGGAGTTTGCAAATAGCATACATTATATTTGCTTTTGCTGTGAGCTATGTGCAGAGAACTGATTTTCTAACCTACTGAACGTTAGCTCCTCTTTACTCGCCATTGATGGCTCCTACACACATGCTTAGCCCACAAGTGGTCTGTCTGTTAAATGGCTCCTCTGTGTTTACTAATAGCTTGAAGAGACGGACACAGAAAGTAAGGTACTAAGATTTATTATAATGGGGAACATTTCATTTTTATAGACTGCCTTTTAGTAGTTATCTTTTTTAGAAATACTAACCATGAGTAATCAGGGTGTGGATAGATTTGCATATCCAAGGAGTTAACGGAGATACAACTTTCGACCTTGGTTAAAATACTGTCTCTTTAACCACTAGGCCATCATATTTATGTTTTATGGACTCAAGGTTTCTTTTGGACACAATAATTTGTAGTTTACTGTCCTGTTTATTATTATCCCATTACTCCCTATATTATGCTGTCCCGATCTCCTCCCTGAAAGATGTGTCACTGCCAAGCCCCTCCGCTCATACACAAAGCCCGGTTGAAGCCTGAAGCTGCTGGTGTCGGTAAGGACTGATGTCTTCTGGGCTAGATACCATGAGGATGAATTCATCTTTAGGTACTACTGGGAGTATCTGTGTAGACCACAGAGTGCTGAGGTCATGTTATTTGGGAAGGAGCCGCTTTGGGCCAAGTCTCCTGGCTTGTTTGTACGGTTCCGATGTGTCCCTGAGGTGTCTACACAGCTGCAGGCCAGATGTTTGTGTGTATGCTTGTCAGTGTCCGTGAGCCCATCAATCACACATTTGTCCGTCTGTCATCGACGGTATCCAGAGAAAACACTTTCGCAGCTCAACAGGAAATCCCAGCAAACTGATTCCATGGCAAAATCCATTATTTTCTCGTCTTATTTTTACCTCTTTTTAATTTGTATAAGTGTACAATTATTCTAACTTAAAACAAAGACAAGAACTATGCTAAAGCCTAAATATGCAAGTTTAACCCACCTTCCAATTTTGCTTCAGTGTAAAGTTAAGGCTTAGAGGTCAGCTTTACTGAGGGCATCTATAGTTGAGTGTCAGGTTCCCCAGCTAGAGTTTAATATAGAGCTCCCAACTGCTCCGTGAGAGATGGAAATAGTGCCTAACGCCCGGCCCCGCTCCACCTCTACCTTAACAAATGTCATTCCTCAAGGCCTTACCAGCCCTACCAGTTTGGTGCAGCTGTTTAACAAAATAAACTTGTCGATGCCTCTTTTTGGATCACATTTCTCCTACCCTTTACGGCTGATTAACTTTTTGTTTGTATAGATGGCAAACGTGGAAAGTTAGAAAGAGCGACCAGTGTGTCCCCTATTAACGGGTGTTACAACTGCAAGCGTCAATCCTCATCCAACTGTGACATACAGACACAGCACTGGCAGGATGAATGAATGAATTCCTTTTTTCAACCTGCATAGCACAGCACTTGTATGCTGTGTGAATTTGTGTGCGCTACGGAGGCAATCGAAGTGGGGTGCGTGTGAATAAGAGGTGATCATGTATGTGTGTGAGAAAGCTGGAATGCAACTCTGTGAGTGAGAGAAAGGCCCATTAGTTTTATCTGACAGAGGGATCAGATCTGAAGGCATATACCTGAGCGACTCTCTGCTTCTCTTCTCTGCACCTGCCCAGTCACTCGCACAGGCTGCTCTATTAGAACAGCCACAGGGGAGTACCAGGCAGAAAGGAAATATGATGGCCTTAACCCCTAAATAATGCAGCGCTTAACTTTTGTCTCTGGCATATAGAATAAGTTGCACACAAACGCACATTTATAGTTTTCCGTCGAAGCAGAAAAATTGCTATATCCTGCAGGTATGAAGCATTCATGCTCAGCTGTCATGTTTTACACTTGCAGCCTATGATTATTTTTTGTGAAGTACTCCAAAAACATACTTGTTTGTCTATGAAAGACAACCAATACTCAAGGCAATTCACAAATTTCAGTTTTTCCTTTTGTTTTTACAACAGAGATTTATATGCAAGCCTTTGCCCAGAGGTCAAAATCAATGTGACAGTGATATATCAAATACAAAATGTTTGATTGTACTATTTTTGTTCAGTTGCTTACCACAGCGTACATGTTTGTGTGTTTCAGAGATCAACAGAGTGCGTAAAGACATGTACAGCGACACAGTGAATGGCCTCGTGGACAGACACCCTCTGGAGCTGCCTGAGCCTCTCGGACCCATCGTCCACCTGCAGGAAAAACTGTTTGTGCCTGTCAAAGAGTACCCTGATGTAAGTAGCTGGTTTACACACTTCACACTAGTGCAGCTGTATCACAGTGCAAAAAATATTTGTATGTCTGCCTTTTTTTTATTTATTTATTTTAATTTTTTACAAATCAATTAAGAGGGACATAACATTGATCATATAGTATGTCTAAAGGTTTTTCCTTCTTCAATTTGAGTGTTGTAAGGAAGCAAGATGTATTATATCAACTGCTAAATCAGCAGCTGTAATAAATTTAAAAAATCTTATATCTGTGTGGACACACAAACACGCACACACGTACGTAGTCATCCCTGGAATAACAGCTTTCTTTCTTTCTTGCTCACTCCTTAGTGCTTTCCTTATGCAATCCACTCTTAGTTCTCTCTTCGGTCTTCTCCCTTATTAATTTTTTTTTAATTTCACTTTCATTTGACTGTTTGGTTAGTTGAACAGCAGTTGTTGGGCTCATAGCATGCATACCAATGGACTGCTGTTAAAGCTATATACGGTGGAAGGTCTCAGGAAAACATTGCATGCTGGGGTGTTTATTGGCCGACTCAGTGGTAGATTAGTGCCGAGAAGGAGGGGATTGAGATAAATATTCAGTTGAAGGAGATGAAAATCTTTTGGACTTACCACTCGCATTGGTTAGAGCTGTTGCATAGATGGTGTTTCTGGGATGGAAAGACGTACACATTTACATGCACACACAGCTGGGAACGGATAGTACACTGTGGAGCTCTCATGCTGGTTGTAGTGATGCTGGTAGCTGAAGAGAACGAGTCAATAAAAGCTTTGTCTGAAGAATGACAGATGTGTTTGTGTGTATGTTTCTACTATATGTAGAGCTATGTAGGGTGTGTGTGCAAGGTTTAGACCACGGCCAGTCAGTCACCTTCCTGTCATGGTAATCTTCGGCACCCACATGAATGGTTGTGCCACGTCTTGAGGAGCAACGTTTCTCTTGGTAATCCCAGCAGCTTCCAGTGAGGAAATGAATGAATGGAGGGAGGTGACGAAGGATAAGAGACACTGCAGAGCAGGGCTCAGCCACGCGTGGATTGCATTTTCCCCCTGACAGAATTGATAAAGGGCATCAGGGACTGGCTTGGATTTGTGGGTGTGTGGGGGTGTGTGGGTGTGGGTGGGTGTGGCAGGCAATGGGTGCCACCTGTGGCTGTAAAGACACTCATGGAATGACTCTCACACACTCTGACTGACTTGACACACAAACTAGTAAAAGTGTGGCATCCTCGGATGACCCCTGTGTTTCCTTTGCACGGTTTGCTATGCTGCGCTTCACAGAACAGGGTTGTAACTCCGTATTGTGTTTATGAGCTGCCAGGAAAGCTACTACATTAATTAGGCTTCCCCCTGGTGGCCGAGATGACTCACTGATGACCTTAGTAGACACTAATTTATACACACACAAACATGCGCACAAGGATGTCCAAGTAAAGGCAAATACACATTCATGGTGATGCAAAATGGCACATCACTCTATTTTGGTACACACATGCACACCCCTTTCACCAAGTGTGGTCATTAAGTCTGCAGGAAAAGAGGATAATGCCAGAAAGCTTTGTTATGTATGAATATGATGAACCGGGGGAAATCAGCAGCAGGTCTAAATAGATTTTTCGATTCCTACCTCTCCTGTTTGGAACACTGTTCATGTGCAAACACTGTTACATTACATCTACAATTACTAAGCAGATTTTAGAATTGTTATTGACCTTTTTCAAATCAGTATTTTCAATAAGTATTTGATTTCTACCAGTGTAACTTGTAATAGATGCAGGCAATCCTTTTGCCTACTCTTTTTTTGTTTTCAATGCTGCTGTTACTGCCCTTTGCAGTTTTAAGCTATTGGGGTAGGCAGAGAGGAAATGGAATTTGGGATATCATCATTTGAACAACAGACAATGGCAGATAACGTGTTAATGTGTGTTCAACTGACTTCCACCTAAAGCTGGGCTTGTCTTGGTACACTGTAGTTTGAGAAACAAAAACAAACCTCGACCGAGCTACAGTATCTCTATATCCAGTTAGTGTTTTCACTGATGATAAAGACTGGAATTATTTAGTGGTGGTGTAAGAAGATGATATATGATGATCAGTGTAAGAAAGTAAGAGGAAAGAACTGATGAAGGAAGAAAAAATGTCACTTCCTCTCCCCATCTGCCCACTGCTAAAAGGGGAGGAAACTGTAATGATGATTATTAGACTGGGGAATAGTTTCCCCCCTCTCTCATTTCCGTCTGATTTCCCCCATCGAAAAGGAATATGTGTGTTTGTGTCTTGTTCACACAATTCTAGGTTATTTCAAGAAAGCAGGGAATGATGGTCCAAGCTAGGGATGGGCTATATGGCCTAAAATCCATATTGCGATATACATTGCAGCCTCTTGGGATAACGATATCGCGATATATAAATTATAATAGAACCATTTCAGACCAGGTTACATAGACCCTAAGGAAAACCAAACTGCTAAATGTATTTGTATTAAAGAGAACGAAACGTAGTATGTAGTTTTGAGAACATTTATTGTTCAAAACTGTAATTATACAACCATGTTGCAGATAAATAAAATTCAAGTACAGTAATTGCAGAGACTTTGACAAAGAAAAAGCTTAAAGTATTGGGTATCTTCTCTTTAGTGCAAACCATTCCGCCGTACGGGTTGAGCCTCTGCTCAACCCGTACGGCGGGGGCCGTAAAATTCCCGGTACATTTTTTGGTCCTACTCCGCCGCTGCACATGCGCACACACACACACGGCCGTATGTTCAGCGGGAAAGTACGACGTCTGCAAACACCGGCTGCCAAGATTCCAATCATTCATTATATAGTGAATTATCAGGCTGGTGAAAGGCTCCATGGTACGGCTCGACCACAGGTCTGTTGTAGCGGCTTAAATCCAAACCAAGTCCAAATAATGGATGTTGCACCGGTCTTTTTCACGAGCTCCTTGTTTCTCTTTCAGCCATGTTTACTCAAAATGACGATGACGCGTTGCGGGTAGATTGCGTCATCAACATGAATTATTGAGATATATATATATAAATTAAAATCTCTATCGTAGGCCAATTTTGTATCATTTATATTGCATATCGTCTCTATCGCCCATCCCTAATCCAAGCCTCTGTTTTGTGTTCTTGGGAACAACTCGCCCTCCATGGAAAATTAGTCATCGGTCATACTATTTCCCCTTCTTTCCCTTCTTTCCATACTTACCTTTTCATTTTGGGACACCCGCCATCCACTTGCCTGTCTCTCAGTTTCCATTTTCATTTAAAAACACAACTCCCACTTACCTTTAACCGCCATATCCTTATGATGAGGTCCCACTTGCTGGATGTGGCTTTCTCTCTCACCTACGTGTCCCCTGGTCTGGTTTCACCAGTAGATAATTAGATTTTCCTGGTGCCTGGGTGCAGTGCAGAATGTCAATTCTACCAAAATAACTTGCCTTGCCAGCACGCCTCTACTCTAATTCCCTTAAGTGTGTTCTCCTTGTGGCCTGTGTTAACTTGCCTGTGTGCCCCACATGTGTCTGTAAATGTGTTTGTGTGTCTCCTATAATTATGTCTGCCTGTGTATCTACCCACTCCCTCGCCGTTCTTCAAAGTCAGCCATTTCCTGATGTCGTCAGTGGTGCAGAGCGCTGTGAAGCGTCACCGTGGTGACTGCATCTTGACTGACAGCTGAGTCGCAGGCTATCAGATAACTTCAACCTTCAATTAAATGCTATCTGTGGCTCTGCTTTTTTCCTGAGCACACGCTCGTTCACACACACACACACACACACACACACACACACACACACACACACTGATAGGCAGCTCACTGACAGCTCAGCATGTCATTTCTGTTGACCTTCAGGCATCTGGATGGATGTGTGACATGTCTTTTAGTGTGTCTCTGTCTCTACTGCCCTGTGTATTTGTATATGCCAACTGTTAAATGCCCAGGTGGGTTGTGGGCAGGTCACTAGGTAGTAAGTAGGGCTGGGTGATATGGAGAAAATCAAATATCACGATATTTTTGACCAAATACCACGATATCGATACTGCAACGATATTGTAGTGTTGACTGTTGGTGCTTTCGCAAAATATTTACACAATGAGATTTTTGATAAATAATCATCAGTAACGTGGATATAATGACTAAGTGGGTAAAGGCAAATAATAGAACAGCTAGAACAGTCTGGTAAGTTCAGAAAATGACATCACTTTACTGTAATGCAGCCTTTAAAACCAGGGACAAATAACACTTATGCAATATTACGATATCCAAAATCTAGGACGATATCTAGTCTCATATCACGATATCGATATAATATCGAGATATTGCCCAGCTCTAGTAGTAAGAAATGCTTAGGAGTGAAAATACACACGTGTCCACAGATGCCAACTTTGCTGTGCTGACTCTATGAAACGGGACCCTGAGTTCGACATAAGCTCTTGAGCAACTGCTAAACAGGACTGTCTGAACTCCTCTCGCTAGCTTTAAGAGGCCTGAGAAAAGAGAATGATCACTTATAGAGAGAGGTCTGTAAAAACAGCTGTGCAATACAGCTCTGCTGCTGGTGTTTATGTGGTATTAGTGTTTGTCTGGTGTTTGGGGGGGTTGTCATGGTACTTTAGGTTGTAATGGAATCCTTTACTTTTCAGGCCACTTTCTACTTCGCTACATTTCAGAGGGAAATATTGTGCTTTTTACTCCACTACATTAATCTGACAGCTTTAGTTACTTTACAAATTGAGATTTTTGCACACAAAACGCATGTAGTTTATAAATGTTTTATTATAAATGAGACTTCCCAATGAAATAAGTACAGCTGAAATGATGAGCTGATTAAACACTTTGACAGAACTTGACAGTATTTTTCTGCATTCTTCTGAGTTCTTTTACTTTTAATACTTTAAGTAAATTTTCCTGGTGACACTTACATGCTTTAACTTTAACATTTTTAATGCAGGACTTTTACTTGTAACAGAGTATTTTTACAGTGTGGTATTAGTACTTTTACTTAAGTAAATAATCTAAATATTTCTTCCACCACCGACTGCAAATGACTTGTCGGCTTAAAAAAAGCAGACAAGGAATGGTTGATCAATAAAGGCTCTATGCACTCAGTTGTCAGAGACGGGAGATTGGTTTCTTTTGTTGTTTATCCGTGCATTGAAGCTAGAAGGTTCAAGAAAGGCACTCATCAACTTTGCCTTGGCTCATACTTTTAAAGGGGAACTATGCAGTTGTGTGTGTGTGTGTGGGTTACGCTTAATTTACCCTAACTGAACAGCTTCGGAGTCCTTGGAATGGTGGTCGTCTCGCTTCCCCCTAGCGCCTGTGAGCGGAAAAACCACCCTTGCAACTTTTGCCCAGCGATAATCAATTAATAAATTAATTTGGTCAAATATTAAATCAGAATTCACTAACACTCGCAGTACAAAATCATTAATTGCCTTAAATAATTGTGTGTGTGTAATTTTATAGGAGAGTGATGTAGGTCTGTGAAAATGTGTGTGAGAGACATTTTTCATGTTTTGGAGAAAGGGGAAAGATTTGCTTCACTTCGACTGCAATGCACAAAGATATTAGAATATCAAAAAAAGGGACCATGGTGATTTGGGCAGACAGGCTGTTCTGGACAGTTCTGTTTCACTGCAGTAAAATGGCCTGGACCAAACCAGCCATTTCCCTGCACAGGGAAAGTCATTAAGCTTGTTCCCATGAGGGTGTCATCACTTATCATGCCAGCTCCTGATATCCTTCTGACCCCCTTAAGTCATTACCAGTCCTGGAAATGTACCACCCCACACCTCACTGATAGAGGAGCAGAGTGAAGGATTTTGATAGCTATAGCTAGCCCTGCATCATGATGATGATGATGACGGACGGACAAACGATCTTCTAGTTAGCTATTTGATGAGGAGGGTAATTACAATAATAACTAGAACTGCAAGCAGTTATGACGGGGTCCAAGCCTCCTCGGCGCGAGTCACCCCGACGACCCGGGGAGCATGCAAAAGTGGAACCCAAAGCGTAACGGTAGGTAGGCAAACGTCAGTAAATATCAAGAGCTGCGAGCTGCAAGGTCTGTGGTACATTGCCATTGCAAATATCCCATTAACATTGATTGAGTAGAAGGGCCAAAACTCGTCTATGTTGACTATAGCGCCCCCGATCTTCACCAAATTTGGTCATCACAAGTTTCATGTTGATAGCATGGAGCTGGAGCAAGCACTGGAGCTGTGAACCGCGTTGCTTTGCAATCGTGGTTCTCAGGCCCCTTCGGGCTTGGACCCTTAATTAAAACAGAGAGGACTCGATTTGTTGTAGTGAGTTAACATGATGAAGGGCAACAGTGTAAGTTGTTAGATGTGTATTTATAACTGCACTAATGCCAGTGATTGCTTGCATATTACCAACTTGTGCTTATACTGTAAGTGGAAGGCGTTAAGTGCTTCCTGGTCTGTTTGTCACAGCAGTCGTTAAGCTGAGGGGCAGAAAGAGTTGAAAATGGAGAATGAAGAACAAAAGAAGCATGTCAACCACACAGGAATCGAAGGCTGCACCAGGGCCGTAGTGTCGGCCCATACAGTGTCTGTGTGCACAGGATTTTTGCTACCAATTCCTATATCGATGTTTTTGAGTTTTAAAAGGATTACATAATGATATCCATTACAATATTCCTTTATAACATAAATACTCTCCTGTTAGGTTAATAAATAGTTGTGATAAAGACATGCATAAAAGTAGGATATTTTACGGTTGGACAATTAGCCGGTAACCAGTCCCAGCTGAATAATAGTGGTAACTGTCAGGTTGAAAAGGCCTTCTTGTATACCTGTATGGATCTGTTTGGCTGTTAATAGTCAGTTGGTTGCCAGTAAGATAATGTAGGAGCCAAAGATGATGAAGCAGGAGTGAAATAGCTAATGACTGATCAGCTGATTAACTAAGGCAATTCTCTAATAAAAGTTGTGGGTATTGGCTAGACATGTCCAATCTAAATTATATACTGTTTCCCTCTCCCTGGATGGGATTGTTGCAGATAAGGTAGAACAGCATGGCTGGCATTACTCCACAGCTTCCTCGGCTCTGTCAAAGAGCAGTCTTCTATTGACTTGTGATTTAACGTTTTTAAGTTTTTTTCTTTTCTTTTTTTACTTGTGATTTTCTTTTATACAAATTTAATTAGCATTGTTGGAAGCCTGACTCAAGATTTTCAGTGACGACTGCTTATGTAATTGTTGTGCATTAATAATAATAAACACTTGAAACTTAACTAACAGTCAAACCAACACTGAGGAAATGACTGAATTCATTATAGCTAGCTAGTTTCTGCAGCTTCCTTATCTAAAAATTCACAAACTTTGCTCTGTGCTTCCTTCACTCGTGTCATCCAAACTTCCAGCTGACATCAATCTTTACACATTCCATCTCTCCGTCTTCCCTCCTCTGTATTTCCACTATGCCTGCAACCTCAAAATAAACCCAAAAGGAATTATCAAAGGAGCCATGGATTAGGTGCTAAATGCTAGATGTGCCGAATAGAGCGCTTTGAAGTCTATAGGGCTTTGAGGCGAAAATGTCACCATTGGAATCTGTCTAATTTTGACTCCTTCATCGCCCCAGCCTGACCTCATCTGTCCCTCCTGTAGATAAAGCATGAAAACTGCTGTAGGTTATGCACCGGTCTGCTCCTTCCCGCTCCCTTCCCTCCTGTCCGTTTACTGTGTGGAAAAAGTATGTCGAGCTGCTCCGTCTGTGTATGTAGACGTATGGGTTGTCGGGATTAGGCCTCAAAGCGAAGTTTAATAGGATGGATTAACTGAATGATGGGGCATTTCCACCCAAAAATGAATGATGTTAAAAATAAAACATTGATGTGTGCTATGAGAGACCCATTCACATGGGACGATGACAGATATGCAGAAGAAGAGAGGCAAAATCCTGTGTACAAAGACAAAGAGAAAAAGGAAGCCTGCTCAGTTTCCACAAGCTGAATGGATATAGAAAAGAGGTTTATTAGTGAAGTCCTCTGTGAAGCCTCCAAATACTGTACAGTAACTTGAAGTGAAAGATGGAAGGTATCTTATGTATGAGGAAAATGGGAATTTTGCTGTAGTAAATGGTTAGCCATTACATTGGTATGAGCTGTTGTAAAATACTTAATTAATAATTAATACTAACATTATGGGAGGGTTAGAATCAAGTGAGTAAAGGAAGAGCAGAGAGATGTAACCACAGATTCCACCTTGCTTTGATACATTGCACTGAATGAACTGTTCCTCATTTCAATAAGCCCAGTGAGTCCGGCTAATAAGTGATTGGTATTCTCCTCTCGGCCTGGCCCAGCTCTTCGATAAGCTCTGCGCGCACACAGCCAGATCCCTCAACATGATCTCATTTCCTGTCTCCCCACCACCACAAACAAACACCGTCAAAGGCTCAATTGTTCTGCTTCCCTGAGCATTGTTGGTGAAACTGCTGTTGTTTCTCAGTTGTTCACATAAAAGCAGACCACAATGCACACAAACCAATGCGACAATCGGCTCTGGGTGCCGAGGGTGTCTACATACATTGTGGATTCACACACACTTGTGCTCATAAACACACAGTGGCATAGACATAGATAGGCTCACTACATAACCCGTCTGTGGAGTAGCGATAACTGGGGCTAAACAAAGGCCCTTTAATGTCAGTGTAAGCCCTTGTCCTGAAGGGGGCTTTGTGTGTAAGTGCATGTGCGTTTGTCTTTCTGTTTGCACACACAAGTTTCTATACTGTATGTGATTCTCTGTATTTGTTTTGTTTGAAAAACTGTGATTAAATGAGACCAAAACAGGGGAGTGAGGAAAAGAGTTGGTCCACCAAAGGTCCCAGTGTCTCTAATCTTCTAATTCTGTAAATGAGCAGAGGAAATAAGAGTGCAGCAAAGATACAAAGAGAAAAAGACTGTTGGAGTTTCCTAGTCAGCAAAACACAAAGTTCATGCATGTATTCTGTTCACCGGATGGGTTCTGACAGTAGCGCCTGAATAAACAGAGCTGCAATTGTTTTTTTTAACCCCAGAATGGCCTATTGCTCTCTATTTCTAGTTATTGGGTAATCAGGCATCAGTGGGAGGAAACCTGACTATTGAATATAATCATCACAATTGTACCTATATTTATTTTCTATTTTTATTGTTAAATTTCAACAGATGTCCCTGTCACTAGTAACTACTTCAAGTGCTCCTAGAGGGTGCAGAGCTTTGGAAATCCAGCCAAAAAGCCACGGTGGTTCCCAGACATGACTTTTTTTTTTTTTTTTTTAAAAGACCTTGGTCTGGGGAGCCAGTAGAGTTGATGTAACAGTTTAGTAGGTACAGAGGAGGCTAGATAGTTTAGCAAGAGGAGGTGAAGAGCAGATAGTGTATTTGGCAGTGAGGGCCCTGCATCCATCCTACTCCTCTGGCTGTACAGAGTGGAGTTCCTGGCAGGCTCAACGGCCCTGCACCCTTCTGATAACTCACCCGCTTGGCTTTCCATTGTCTCTACATTCCAGTGGCTTAAAATGGAGGTCACCTTTTCTAAAAGCATAACCGTGCAGAGTAGGAAGCCAGGGAGCAGAGAGAGACATCCACTACAGTTAAAACATTAAGCTTTATTCAATCACTAAGATGATTTTGGCATAATTAATTTTTATTTACAGTTACACTTTGAGTTGTGAGGTTTAATTAAAATGAATATGAATATTTCTTGTTACATTGCCAGATTGTGGTGAGATGCTTGAAGCAAAAAGTCATTTGATGTGTGTTTGTGTTTAAAATTTTCCTTGAGTGATGTTTGTGAATCAAACTTGTGGTAGCTGCTTGGCTAGACATGATGCATGTGCTGTGCCCCCACCCACATTCACATGTGAGTTTGTATACCTGCCTCTGTCATCATTAAACACATCTGACTCTGGTACACCAGCCTATACTAGGGGTGCACAATATATCGACTCAATATCGTTATCGCGATATCACGTTGCGCGATATTATACCGAAAGTCTCGTGGTAATTACGCGATATTTTGTTTGCGTTGCATCCTACCCGACATGTACCCAAAGAGTATAGAAGCAACAAGAGGCGAAACTCAATAGAACGTTGTTACATTCAGTCGGCGGAGCTGCAGTTCCATTGAGTTTCCCCTCTTGTTACGTCTATACTCTTTGATGCACCTCTCGAAAAATACACATCACTTGGTTCTCCTTCTCCATAAACAACATGAACTCAAGGAGAGGGTTAACTTTTCCTGCTCCAGATTTCCCACCGTTGTCAGAAAGAACAGGGGAGAAACTTTGTTTCTCTCACTAAGACTCTAGAGTCGCTACTCACTCCGAAGAAAATCGCCGTCACTCTCTCACTTCTTCCTCGCTCTACCACACACACACACATGCCGGCTCGACGCACACACCAGAGCACGCATAAACATCAGCTGTGTGGAGCCTCCGCAGAACCATAAAACGAAGCGAAAGAAAAGAAAGGACCTAAAGAGAGAGCGAAGAGTGGCGCAAAAAGAACACAAAAGTAAGAAAATTAGTGTTGCTCTGGGAGACGACGAAATAACAGAGATTGAAAGGAAACTTTAGAGGCCAAAGGTAACCTACAGTCACATTAGCTACAAAAGAGAGCGACATGCACTCGCTTGTGGGCGTTCCTGGGCGTGCCTAGCCTACCCCTGGTTGCTTGGCAACAGTAAACAGAAATTCTCCGGTGCTACCTTAAACCACGTCTTAAAAGTTGCTTCAGAGGTATTGTTAAGTCACAAGAACGATGTTTTTGGATTTAAAAGTATTTATTTCTCGATAAAAGTAACACAATATATGAGATTAAATGCCAAACATATCAGATATATACATAAATACGATGTCCTAGAGCGTTTTCCGCCATCTTGAATTATTTTCTTTGACTTGCTCGAGCCACTGACATACGTCACGCTGCCTTCACTCTGATTGGCAGTCGCTCGTGGCCAAATGGCCACTCCCAGAGTGATAGAGAAAGACATTATATATTTATAATCTCTATGACATTTATATCTCTATGGCTCTGGCCACTCCCATTGAAAATTAATGGTAGCCTGTCGCTTTGTGTCTGTCTCTTGTAGCTAATGTGACTGTAGGGTAATGCCTCCTCCTCGGTAGCTTGGAAATACTTTGGCTTTAAGCCAACAGATGTGCATTGCATTGTTTTTTATACTGTAGTGTATATACAACCAGTACAACATGTCCTGTTCTATAGACATGCTCTTTATTTATTTATTTATTTTATACTGTCTGTATAGACACGTTGTACCAGTCCAATATGACCGTCAGTTGAAATAAACCTTGTGTTGTAAGAAACTTTTTCCCATGCGTTTTCCCATAACTTTGGTAATTTTACATATGTTTAAAAATATCTAAATTAATATAGATATCGCAATATTCATTATCAATATCGCAATATCACATTTTTTCAATATCGTGCACCCCTAGCCTACACCCACGAGCTTACTCCATGGCCATAAAACCTGAGCCACACGCATGTAACCGCCTGCCCTAATGCTTTATCCCTGAGCAACCTCTCGGAGGAGGTTCCACATCTAGAGTGGGAAAACTATGAGCATGTAGCACCACATCACCGCCATAATGCCCACAGCCTTGTGTGTGTGTCCCACAATCCATTGTTGGTCTCTGAGGACAGGTGCCCCTAGATCCCTCAGTAGGCGTACACACAAAAAATAGCCCCTGCACCAGTTTCGTTGATTTGAGTTAACCACACAGTTGCCTTGTGACGGAGACACACACGCAATAACCCTGTGTAGCTGCATGCTATGATCATCTGCAGGGACTCCAGCATCTCCTGAGACAGGCTACGGTTGCAGGCAAGCCCAGTGAAGGGGACCAGGAAAACGGCCTGGAGTTTGACTGTCCTCACAAGTGTTTGTTTACATTGTTTAGGGGAAATACACCAACATTGTGTTACATTTGTAACCACTCTGTAATTAAATGTGACTTCTCTGATGGCCTTTTGGATTTTTGCAGAGGCATTCGTGCGCTGCAGTACGTAAGCAGATGTGACTGCGTTTAAGAATTTAATACAGCGGTGTCACGGCTCATTGTAACACTTCAAGAGACGAACAGTTGTGCTTCTCCTTCTCAAGGGAAGCCTTCCACTATGCCAGTGAGCATTTGAATATTTCAGCTTTGGGACTTTTGTAAAAATATACCATTTTAATAGTATCAGTGACTCTTACCTAAGTAAGTGTGTGTGTGTTACATGTTTGCGCTCCTTTCCCCAGTTCTCCTCCTTTCCTTCTGTTTTTATTTTGGCTGAAAATTGTGTTGGATTATTTCAACACATTTTCCCTTTATCCCGTTGGAAGCCAGTTTTGAAGTAGAGAGGATTACGTTGGTAAATACATTTCCTTTTGGTACAAAGCTCCAAAGCCACTCACCAGTGAAAGGGGGCCTTGATAAGAAAATTGTGTCAAGCACACTACCTCACCTCAGAACTTACCTCCCCCTCATCACCCTTCCTACTCCGTTTTCCCTTTGTTTTCTCCCTACCCTTACCACCTAGACTAATTCCCTGTGGTTCATTTTCTATTTTCTGTTCAGCACTATTTTGACATCTAGTGGGGATGATAAAGTAAAGCTCATGGAAAGTGCAATCTTTCTTGTATGTATGTATTTATGTATGTGTACGTTAGAGCTGTCAATATTCCTCTATGATACCATTCAAATTAAATTTATTTTTTAATGCTCAAATGCAGCCAGTTATTAATATGTACTACACTGCATTGCCAATGCCACTATAAGGGTTAGGTTAGTGCTAGAAAGCACAGCTGAAACGATTTGTCATAAACTAAGTAACAATAGTGTTAGCCACGATGCTAACAGCATTGATAACTAAGCCAAACGGTGCTGTCACTACTATTTAAGTGATTTAAAAGCAACCTGTTTCTTGCAGATTGTCAAGCTACTGAGAATACAGCTGTTAGAAGGTAATATATGAAGTCAAGACTACTCTCACAGCTGTAGGGCAGCTAACATAAACTTTAGCTGTCTCCATGAAGCTGCCAGCTAAGCTAATGTTACTATAACTCATGACGCAGTTAGGAAACAAGAACGATCTAACTATTGATAACATAAGCACTTTGACACGGTGGATGTTTATTTTAAAGTCATGTTAAAACTATTTCCCATCCTTTTTCCGATTTCCAGCCGCAGCCTGTCACTGCCCCCTGTACTAACTTTACTCGTTACATAACGTTAGCTCCATGATGTTGTACTAACGTTACTCGGTATGTAACATTAGCTTAGACCTCACAGTTTCTCACTCCTGCTAACTTATTGTTTAGAAGATGTGACATGAGTGACACATGCGGGTAGGCCAAGGCGAGAAGAGTGAGATTAGCTACCGTAAGCCAACATATTTATAAAAAAGTCACATTTGAATAGTATTGATTTTTTTTACTAATCAAATTATATTCGGCTTTCAGTATTCGTTCCAACAGCCCTAGTGTACATATACGTATGTCTTTCTCCATTGTTATCTGATTTTATATACTGATGCCCTGATGCAAAGTACTATCTGCCGTTATATTCACCCATAGACTCATTGGTTTATTTCTCTTTCTGTATCTGCAGTATAACTTTGTGGGGAGAATCCTTGGCCCTCGGGGACTCACAGCCAAACAGTTGGAAGCAGAGACGGGATGCAAAATCATGGTGCGAGGCAAGAGCTCCATGAGAGACAAGAAGAAGGTAAGCTCATCGGTATGGCAGAGTGCCCAGTGTGTTTAATGTGTTTTATTTCTAGATAACAATGTTACTCAGTAATACAAGTTTAAAAAAAAAAAAAAAAAAAAAAGTCATACATTTCATTTACCACAGCAGAGCACACTAAAGCTTGGCTCTTACCTTCTCAACAAGGATTCATCATCTGTCTTGAGATGGTACACAATAATGTGAAATTTGCTGGGACTGCTGTCACACAAAAATATCCCACTAGCCCTGTAGAGACATGAAGCAGACACACACTCAGTTAATGCCTGGTGGTTGCATTCTGATTCTGACATCTGATAGGGCTGTTTGCAAAACGCTGTGCAGTGGAAAATACAGATGGCAGTAGTAAGGCAGATGGCTAAGGCCAGAGACGGCCTCTATTTCTGGACCTAATGAGCGGAGGTTGGAGACTTAAAAGGTTAATGTTGTGTGGCTACATATCCCAAGACCCAAGGTGTGAACTTAGGCAAAACCCTTTTTGCGTTAAACTGCCACAGCATTTGAAAACCAAGACTGACTGACTATGTTGTATAACAATGCTGATGAAAGTCTGTCAGGACATGTTGGGCTGCCCTACCTAAGGTCAACCTTGCAGAAGTATGTCTTTTAACCCTACAAAGTGCACTCATGGCATATTTCAGATGCCTACATATTTAATTTTGTTGCACCATACCATGCATGCTCCAGCAACAACAACTTACATGCATCCTTAAGGGATTCCAAAGTGTGTCAGATCAGATTTGATGATGTACTTTGAAGTTACTGCGAGGACAAATTGACAGTTTTGAAAATTGTGGTATTTCAAGCATCTGTGCATGTATTGCCCATGGCCTTCAGCCGTGTTATACTGGCTGCTTTTGGCCGTTTTTCTGTTTTGTTTTTCTTCATTGAGTGACACCTTTTATAAAGATGCATCTTTGTTTTTAAATATCTTTCTTTTTTCTGTACCTCCCAATTGCTCTGATTTTCCAGGTAGTGGTGCTATATTACAAGGCATTTACAAGTCAGAAGAAGTGTATTTCATCCCTCTTGGTATGGGAATAACCTTCTCTACACACACTCCCATACAGCCCACAGAGCATAATAACAGAAACAGGATTCATACACACAGATGTACACAGATTTTCAGCTGAGTCATAATCTTAGAAGCTCCAGTTTGCTGCAGGGCCAACATTTTCTTCCCTTTTTCTTTTTTTTTCTTTTTTTTTTTAATGGCTCCTCCATTCGTATTTTAATTTCTATCTCCTCCCTCGGAGTGTGTTTATTATAACCGAACAAGATAAAGACGCTCTGCTATGGTTCTTTCTTTGGAATTAGATCTCAAAGTAGTTAAATGGGAGAGATCGCGCTCAAGCATGTACACTCAGTCACACACATTTTAGAACTTTGTCTTAGCTCATTACATGAATCTATGATTACCTTATTAATCTCTTACCATCTTAAAACTTATATTTGGACAGGACATGTCAAAGGTCCTGTGCAATTACAACGCTAAAAAAGATAAAAAGATACAGTTAAACATTTATACACAAATAAAGCTGAGCAGGATCACTTCCATATCACAACACTTAACCGATATTGGAAATGTCTCATAGATAGTCCTGACTGGTTGTTTAGAGAAGGTATGAACTAAATGGGAAACATTTGAGGCGGCAGACTGGGATTTTAGCACATCTATATAATTAAATGATTGTGTCAGCTTTCTATGCAAGGCTTTCTATTTTTAATTGCCCTCCATTAAAATGACTTTTCCCATCGTCACTACCTTTCTGTCCCTTACTTTAGACTACACTGGTGTATGGTTTAGATATTTACATTAACGTTGGGTTAAGCTGGGGAAAAGATAATGAAAAAAACATCAAATGGTCTGCCAGTTTTTACATCCTTCGCTGTCTCCACTGTCAATAATCATCACTATCAGGTTGGCTTCCTGTACCCCAAATGCTTTTGGATGGCCATGGTGTCATAACTGTAGCTCAGCCCCAGACAAAGCCTCAGCTGTAGCCTCCAGTCTCTGCATCCTCAAAGTATTTCCAGCTTGATGCCCTGTGGCAGCAGAGGAAGCTGTAGGAGCAGCTTAGCCAGTGTGTTTATTCAGGATCCATTAGCGGCAGCATTTTTATGCTCTCAATAATTCAGCTGGTTGCTCCCTTCTGGGCTGCACTGCCTGGCGGGGAGTCGGCTCACTGGAGCTATGCAGTGGGAGAGAGTCGAGCAGAGACTGAGGGACAGGGAGGGAAGCAGAGTAAAATAAAGACTAATGGCGAGCGAAGAAAAGCAAATCAAGTAGACGATAAGCAGGAAAGAAGCAAGTGAAAAGAAAATGTGGCACTTAACAAATATATAATGCTTATAATTATGGGTGTCCGTATCACGTTTTTTTTCACTCCCAAACTGATCATTGAATCATTTTTGTTATATTTTATTTGTGGATTTCCTGTAATAATTTATGTGCAAATTATTTTGATTGCTGTCATTTAATTCTCCCCACAAGTATTGTTCAAGCTTGCTGTCACTGATTACTGTCCTGATATTCAGATCCTTTAAGCAAGACTTTTCCTTTTGTTAGCTGTGGCCAGGCAATGTATTTTCTCATAGAGGGTTTCTTTTCTCCTAGGTTTTCCGTTTATAATAAAAGACAAATAGTATTTCTACTACTACTGTAGTTCCTTGTGTAATTTGAGCAGGTTACAGTTTTAAAAAGGATAAACAACACTTACTATGTCACCATTTTTGTCAGAAGCCTAAGTCACGTCTTCAGTGACTAAGACTTCTTTTCAAATGTCTTTAGTCTGTAATCAAATGACGAAGTATTCCAATTCAGTTTGTCTAAATTTGGCTTATAGTACATGCATATTTAGCTAAGAATATTGAGAGAGAACTCAGCAGAAATATATAGTTTTTAATAATTTATGTATTGATATGGAGTCATAATCACAGTATGAAAATGGTGAAATCACTAAACCCACTTGTGTTGTTCAGCTCAAATAATGGGAGACAGGAGAGACGAACGCAGGATAATAACCTGTTCCAAGACTGCACTTCACACTCTGATTAAGCTAGACCAAATACAAAGTGTCTAAGAGTAACTGAGTAAGTGCAGGTACATTCCTGTAACTTCTCTGGATTGAGACTTTTAGACACATTTTTAAGACGGGATGGATCACACACTATTTCCATTGAGAGTACTTCTTTTAAGGTGTTTATGACACCACTACACTCAACCCTCCTCCAGTCTCTTGTATTTGGGGGCCTTTTCTGAGTTTGTTGTTAAATCGTGTAAATTCTTTAGTTACTGCCCAAAGGGGAAGAAGCACGTAGGCTATGTCCTTTTGACAATAATTAACAGTTAGAAGGAAAAATGACTCGTCCTGGAGCCTTATTCCAATCAAACTTTCATCTAATGTGGCAGTTTGAGTCCCCCTGGTTTTCACTCTTACAGACATGTTTAATGCAAAACAGCAGGAACAACAGCAATTAAATTACAGGTACATTATATCGACCATTACACATGGATTTCCCTCCCTTTTAGAGAGACAATTCCCTAATTCTATTATGGCTACCACACAGTGTGAGATAACAGTTGGCACCATAGACAGGTATTTTACTTTGAGCCAAACTAAGTGTCCTTTCAGACTTGCCCTTTGAGAAATACTCTATATCAAAACATTTCCTAAGCTTTGTTTTTTTTTCCTGATTGTCCCGAACACATAATAGCTAAAAATGTGGTATCAGCACGGCCATTGGCAGAACAGAATAGGACCCTTGACCCAAAGCAACTGAACGAGTTTATAGGGAGCTATTATGTTGATGAGAAAAGCAGAGCAATGTCCAGGTGTTACTTTTGATGATTAGTGGCTGGAATTGGCTTTGAGAGAAGGCACGCAGATAGCAAATAGCACATGTGTAGTGGTCCCTGCAACATAGTTTTTAAGGCTGTAATTTATATAATTTCCTCTTTTGAAGTTAGTGTGGATCGTTTTCTTTCACACTGAGCTAGAAATCCTGACATTTAGGTGACCAGTTCCAGATTTCCCTCTGTAGTACTCAATCCGTCTTTTTAGATTTAGACATTTTATGTAGTTATATTTTATAAAAACTAAGAAATCATTGTAGACTAAAATCGTTTAGTATTAAGTTTTTTTTTTTTTTTTTAAGAAAGTTGTGAGTTGTTTGTAGTTTGTTTAATATTAGTTTCATATTTCTCTATCATTATAATTCCTCTATAGCCCTGCCTGCCTGTCTTCTCCTTCCATGCCTCTGCAGCTCCCTACTGCACCTGTTTGGTGTGCTGGCATTTAGCCTCTGTTGCATTGGGAATGTCCTTTAGGATCAAAGAAGAAGGGACTGTTTTGAGTGGGAGAGTGTAAACAGTTTCATTTATGAGCGTTAAAGTGCAACATTTGTATGTGGTTGGCTCAAGCTAAAGGGTATGAAAGCCAGCAGCCAAATGGGTGCTGTACAGACGATTGAAGTCAGGCAACATAACGGACTAGCAGTTGTTCCATCTGATCCTATTCTTAGATGTTGAGTCTAGATGCAGTTTCCATGCTATTTATTCATGCTACATATTTTGACAAAACCGATTATCTTCTGGTATGTGGTTATTGCCATGGCATATGATGTGTGCCCTCTCTTTTCTCACCCTTCCTCCTGTTTGTCATGCCATCGCATACTCTCAGAGGGCACACAGTGACCTTGGTGTGTGTGTGTGTGTGTGTTCCCAGCTGTATTTGCCCACAATCCTAACTTCATTAGAATCTGCCAGAGCGCACACACAGACACATGATTGACTAATCTTGTTGGATCCAACTTTGGCAACACTATGTCAATATAGGGCATTTATGTATCTACCATGTGCTTTGATACAGTGCCCTGCATTCAGAGGCAGCCCTTGTGGCCTGTCTGTCTGTGTCCCTTCTAGAAAATGCTGAGTCACCTTCTAGTCCCCATGTCCCCTAATAGGCCGTAGGCAAACAGCCATGGTGAAATAATGGCCTTAGTGCTGAAACTAGGCCCTCCCCCCTCTGTGGAAAAGGGGAAAACGAGCGTGGAATATTGAACTTGTGTATGTGTGTGTGTATAAAGAGCAGTGCCATGGCAACAGGTCTCTGTGGAGTAGAAAGCAGGTCGGTGGCACTCGAAGCTATATATACGTGTGTGCGTGCTCGTTGAGTGTATTGAAATCCTGTCGGGTGGACCCCCTGCAGAGCACTGCAATGCATTGTTTGTAATTAGACACCCTCACAAATGAGCAGTGATCTGAAGTTGGGGTGGTTTGTATGTGTGGGGGTAAACAACAGTGTTCATCAACCGTTTGTACAAACTTGCACCAACAACAGGAGGGGAGAAAGCTGGGTTGCAGTTGACCGCCTGGGAGGAAATCACAATTCAGATTTTTAAATAATTATTAGTTACATTCATTTTGACATTTTTTTTTGTCTTCATAAAATCAGTCAAATATTAACATTGTAACATTATAATCCTGTTTCGATGTTTTAATGGAGTGTCACACATAAAAAAATTTGAGATTGTCTGTTTCAGACGATCTAGACCTCAACTCCTCACCTAAGGGGGAAGTAGTCAGCTTTCAAACCGCTGACTTACATGGTTGTACAGTGACATGCGATACAACCTCAAAAGCTTTTTAAAGCGCTCTTAGTGTCTGCTCACTGCATTTACTGTCAGTGGGGCAACCAGAAGAGGGAGGAAAGTAGATGGAGAAGCGTGTTTTTAAAAAGAAAATGCAAATGTGAAGCTACTCCACATTTGTCTCTACATAGCACATTTACCTTTTCACAAAAAAAAAATCTAGTTTGACTGGGCTTTTCATGGAGGCACCTAAAAACTTAAAATGTGCACTATTTCCCAACCTCAGCCTTCCCAATTCAAATCTTGAAACGGCTTCCTGTTTAACTGCGTTGAAGGGGCTATTGGGCTATGATGTCGGCCTTGAATACAGTCTATTTTGCCTTTCAGGTACTGCTAGCGCTACAATTTGGCACCCTCTGAGTGCTTTGCTGCAGCCTTTTCATGGGGGAAAACGACTCCCTTAGAGAGCTATTGTTACCCGGACAGTATTGTCCATGCAAACACAAGTCAGAGACAGAGGCACACACTTCTGCACATTTACACACAATCCTGCTGCACTTTTGAACTATATTTGAATTCCTACTAGTTAAGTTGGTGTGGCTAAAAAAATCCCCAATCCATCGCTCTCTGATCACCTTTCCATCTTTCACTGATATTAATTGCTGGAGGGCTAGCTGTCGTCTTTGTCTCTGTGAAACGAGGGATCTATTAAAGAAGGGTGTCCTTTCAAAGTTAAAGCTAAATAGCTGACTAAAGGACTGCTCCTGTCATCCTGCTTCTCTTCACAGGGCCCTGTCGTCCACTGTGTATGCCTGTCTCTTGCCTCCACTTCCTCTGATATGCTGTGTTACTGCACTGGTGCTCCAACACACCCACACTGTCACATTTACTCACCATCTTTTTCTTGCTCTCTCTCTATCTCTATCCAGGAGGAGCAGAACAGAGGGAAGCCAAACTGGGAACACTTAAACGAAGACCTTCATGTCCTGATCACAGTGGAAGACACACAGGGCAGAGCTGAGATCAAGATGAGGAGAGCGGTGGAGGAGGTCAAGAAGCTCCTCGTACCTGCTGTGAGTACATACCACACACAATCTTATATACACGCATCAAGCACAATGGTAGCTGCCTTTGGCCTAATCATTTATGTAGTGCTCTCCATAAGTAACGCCATTTGAGTTTCCAAGGAAGTTGACACAAAGGATGTGGTTTAGCTCTAGGGTTGGGTATCGTTTGATTTTTTTTTCCCGATTCCGGTGCTAAAACGGTGCCGGTGCCTTAACCGAAATATATCTAATATATTTATAATGTATATAATATAAAATATTAAAAAAGGAGCACAAAACAACAGTTGGCAACATTAAAGAACGGCTTGTTTATTTTCATTCTTATTCGGTCTTGTTACTACCGTTTACGTCGGAACCGGTGCCCTATTGGCACCACATTTCGGTACCCAACCCTATTTAGCTCTGATTTAGAAGTGCTGAGAGAGACCTTTCCATGCTTCACTATCTTAGTCCAAACAACAAAATAATGGAGCTACGCATGGAAAACCACAGCTATCCCACTGTTAGCATCCTGTTTACTTCCTTATATAGACCAGGGGAACAGGTTGGCTACCCCAAGAGGAGTGGAAAAACATAGCTAGCTGCACACACCTCCTGTGACTGCCACATTTCATCCCCGCTTCCCCTCTGCCTCAACTTCCTAATACACTGTGCCACTGGTAATGGCTGCTGATAGTTTTTTGGCGTGTAATGTGTATTTTTCCTGTTAACTGTGGTGACCAGGTGGACAGGGTAGCTGAAGGCCCAGATTTCCCATCAGGTGGCAATGCACAGGGGTTGGTGGTCTGCGGAAATGCCAGCCAATGCTAGGCATGCAAGGTTAAAAAGAGATGCAGTGTCCCTTAAAACCTAATGTTGTTTAGCTGCTTCCCTTGATGCCCTTTGTCCCGTAAATACAGAATTATGTTTACTGTGTACTTCATTTACATTCTTTCACTTTGGGAGAAACAAATGCAGCAAGGACACGGTTTACCCTAGATATAGCTGCATTACAATTTATCAGCTTATAATTTTTCACTAGCATTTTGATGCTTTCTGCAGACACTGGGCAAGTGACACCTCAAGG